>NW_025548293.1:105000-196469 GCF_905237065.1 Salmo salar | reverse complement strand
TATACTGTGTACATATGCATTTATTATTTCTAGTAGGTTATGTCATACTGTGGTATGCATGTTGTTATTATTTTGTATATAGTTATACATACTGTATAATATACAGTAGTTATCTATCTGTATAAAGTTAAATGTACAGTTCACAAACCATCTCTTTACAGACAGTGAATTACAAAATTGTGGACTTTATGGAAATTAATTGTTGACATGACTGACATGGTGAACTCCATGAAATATAATATTTCTGTATGTACTGTGGATTTCACCGATGTCTTCTGCACACGTAAATAAAATGCCTTATTGTCCAAGTATAACATTTATTTATTTACCACCTTTAACCAAGGTCCTATTCCCCCATATAGTGCCCTCTCTACCACAACTGGGCGTCCTATTCCCCATATAGCACCCTACCTTTAACCAAGGCCCTATTCTAATATAGCTCCACCTTAACCAAGGCCCTATTCCCCATATAGTGCCCTACCATTAACCAAGGCCCTATTCCCCATATAGTGCCCTACCATTAACCAAGGCCCTATTCCCAATATAGCCCCACCTTTAACTAAGGCCGTATTCCCTATATAGTCCACTACCTTTAACCAAGGCTCTATTCCTTACATAGTGCCCTACCTTTAACCAAGGCCCTATTCTCATATAGTGCCCTACCTTTAACCAAGGCCCTATTCTATTATAGTGCCCCTACCTTTAACCAAGGCCCGCCTCATAGTGCCCTACCTTAAACTCAAGGCCCTATTCCTATAGTGCCCTACCTTAAACCAAGGCCCTATTCCCCATATAGTGCCCTACCTTTAACCAAGGCCCCATACCCCATATAGTGCCCCACTTTAACCAAGGCCCTCCCTCATTCATCACTAACCAAGGCCCTATTCCCTATATAGTCCACTACCTTTAACCAAGGCCCTATTCCCCATATAGCAGTCCTCTACCTTAAACCAAGGCCCCATTCTATATAGTGCCCTACTTTAACCAAGGCCCCACCCCATATAGTGCCCTTACCTTTAACCAAGGCCCTATTCTACTATAGTGCCCTACTCTTAACCAAGGCCCCATACCTACATAGTGCCCTACCTTTAACCAAGGCCTGGCCACTCGTGGAAAGTTGTGCATTATCTAGAAATTAGTCCAGCCAAAGCCCTTCATTGGAACAGAGCTTTTGACCTTGTAGCAGAACGGTGAGTCTGAGCAGAGCAGCACTTTCCTGAAGGTGTGTCGTAGCTCTGCGCGCGGAAGGCGATGTACCGGGTCTACGGGCGGGCGTGACTCCATCAGCAGAACCAAATTCAGCTGGAACAGAGAACGGTAGCACCTACAGTAAGGGTTCTCTACGAACACCATGAGGAGGAGGGGAGATGGAGGAAGAAAGGTGCCCAGCACACCACGAACACAATCGAACAGCATGGTGAGCGGAGAGGCCCCCGGGAGGCTGCGGTGAGGCGTGGCACTCTCCGGGCAGCGCTGCACACCTCCTGGAAGCGTGGGAACGAGCCAACAGGGAACATGTGGACGTAGAGGCAAGAGGATGAGGAGCAGCGAGACGTAGGAAGAGCACGATGAAAAAGATCTTTACGACCGCTGCCGTGAACGCCACCATGACCGCCCGCGACGCCTCGCAAAGCGCCCAGAGATCTCGCCAGGCGCACTGCCCGCCTCATGGTCATGACATGTGGTAGTTGAGCGCGTGAAAGATGGTGACGAAGTCCACAGCCGGCTGCAGCTGCGGAACCGGCAACCACAGGCTGTCATGACGCCGCCACCTCCGGACGAGTCCCTCGGGATCCAGTGCTGGCCACGCTCGCGGAACACCATCATCAGGGTCTCCCAGGTCTTGCAGAGGGAGGAGACGGTGTTGAACGTGGGGCTGTGGCTACAGACAAACATGTACATCGGGAGTGGAGGTTCTTACAGTCACCACTTAGCCAACACCACCAGGTTCCACTGAGAGACACCATACCAAATACAAAGAACACCAGGTGGGGGACCTTCACCACCTGGCAGTCTGTGTGGTTGGACGGGAGAGCTGAGCCATCATTCATCATGCGGAGAGACCACAGACAGTGTCAGATGCCGGCCAACAGCAGATCAGATCAGGTGTTTGTGAGCAACGCCCAGAATAAATCAGGACAGAGTTTTTCAGAGTAACGTCCAGATCAGATCAGAACAGGGTGTTTCAGAGTAACGCCCAGATCAGATCAGAACAGGGCGTTTCATCTTAATTCTGTATTGTTGGTACTGTCCTCAGCAGTGTGATGGCACTCTGAATGGACCTGCTGGGCAGTGGTTGGGCTAGAAGGATCACGTTAGTAGACCAGGTACTCTGGAGAGGAGGAGATGATTCTGGAGATGAGGAGATGATTCTGAGAGGGGAGGAGATGATTTCCAGAGAGGAGGAGATGATTCTGAAGAGGAGGAGATGATTCTGGAGAGGAGGAGATGATTCTGAGGAGGAGGAGATGATTCTGAAGAGGAGGAGATGATCTTAGAGAGGAGGAAGATTCTAGAGAGGGAGGTGATGATTCTGAAGAGGAGGAGATGATTCCTGAGAGGAGGAGATGATTCTAGAGAGAGAAGACAGATTCTGAGAGGAGGAGATGATTCTAGAGAGGAGAAGATGATTCTAGAGAGGAGGAGATGATTCCTGAGGAGGAGATGATTCTAGAGAGGAGGAGATGATTCTAGAGAGAGGAGATGAGAGAGAGGAGGAGATGATTCTAGAGAGGAGGAGATGATTCTAGAGAGGAGGAGATGATTCTGGAGAGGAGGAGATGATTCTAGGAGAGGAGGAGATGATTCTGAGTGGAGGAGGAGATGACACCCACCTGTGGAAAGAACAAAAACATGAAAGAAATTACATCAAATTTAATTGAACACAAGATGAGATAACGTAGCCAGGACATCGTGATATACAGGCCTGGGCCTTGCCATCGTGATATACAGGCCTAAGGCCTGTGTGTGTGTGTGTGTGTGTGTGGTTGTGTGTGTGTGTGTGGTGTTTGTGGTGTGGGTGTGTTGTGTGTGGTGTGTTGTGTGTGGTGTGTTGTGTGGGTGTGTGTGTGTGTGTGTGTGTGGTGTGTGTGTGGTGTGTGTGGTGTGTGTGTGTGGTGTTTGTGTGTGTGTGTGTGTACGGCGTCAGTGTTTGTTAGTGTGTGTATGTATAGGTAGTGTATGTAGTGTATTCACGTGTGGGGAAGCCAAGACTCCTCCACTCCAAAGAAAAACATATTACAGCATATGTGTTGTGATAATTGTGTTGTTTGCTCTATAACCTGTTAGTTCATATGCCTTTGCCATCGTGATATATAGGCCTTGCCATCGTGTATATAAGGCCTAAGGCCTTTAAGCCCGTGATATATAGGCCTAAGGCCTTGACATCGTGATATATAGGCCTTGCCATCGTGATATATAGGCCTTGCCATCGCTGGATATACAGGCGCTCAAGGCCTTGCCATCGTGATATATGCCCTAAGGCCTTGCCATCGTGATATACAGGCCTTGCCTAAGCGTGATATATGGGCCTAAGGCCTTTGCCGCCTGATATATCGCCTTCAAGGCCTTGCCATCGTGGTATATAGGCCTAAGGCCTTGCCATCGTGATGGCCTAAGGCCTTTGCCATCCGTGATATATAGGCCTGGGCGCTTGCCATCCGTGACAGGCCTAAGGCCTTGCCATCGCGAATGCGCTCGGCTAAGGCCCCTTTGCAATCGTGATATACAGGCCTTGCCATCGTGATATATAGGCCTAAGGCCTTGCCATCCGTGATATATAGGCCTTGCCATGCGTGATATATGGCCCCAAGGCCTTGCCATTTGTGATATACAGGCCTTGCCATCGTGATATACAGGCCCTAAGCGCCTGCCATCGTGATATACGGCGCTCCAGGCGCTTGCCATATCGTGATATATAGGCCTACCAATTGTCGTGATATACAGGCCTAAGGCCTTGCCATCGTGATATGCAGGCGTCTTGCCATCGTGATATACGCCTAAGGTTTTGCCATCGTGATATGGCCTAAGGCCTTGCCATCGTGATATACAGGTCGCAAAACCATTATATAGGCCTAAGGCCTTTCCATCGTGGATATACAGGCCTAAGGCCTTGCCATCGTGATATGCAGCGCTTCTGGGCCTTGCAATCGTGATACAGGCCTTGCCATCGTATTATATGGGCCTCAAGGCCTTTGCCATACGATATATACGCCTAAGGGGCCTTGCCATCGTGGTATATAGGCCTAAGGCCTTGCCATCGTGATATACAGGCCTTGCCATCGTGATATATAGGCCTAAGGCCTTGCCATCGTGATATACAGGCCTAAGGCCTTGCATCGTGATATACGGGCCTAAGGCCTTGCAATCGTGATATACAGGCCTTGCCATCGTGATATATAGGCCCATAAGGCCTTTGCCATAGTGATATATAGGCCTAAGGCCTTGCCATCGTGATATAGTAGGCCTTGCCATCGTGATATAGGCCTAAGGCCTTGCCATCGTGATATACAGGCCTTGCCATCGTGGGATATACCAGGCCTGAGGCCTTGCCATCGTGGTGATAACAGGCCTGAGGCCCTTTTGCCATCGTGATATACAGGCCTGAGGCCGCCATCGTGATATGGCCTAAGGCCTTGCCATCGTGATATACAGGCCTTGCCATCGTGATATACAGGCCAGAGCGCCTTGCCATCGTGATATACAGGCCCGAGGCCTTGACATCGTGATATACAGGCCTAAGGCCTTGACATCGTGATATACGAAGGCGCTCAAGGCCTTGACATCGTGATATATAGGCCTAAGGCCTTGCCATCGTAGATATGGCGCTAAGGCCTTGACATCGTGATATACAGGCCTAAGGCCTTGCCATCGTGATATATAGGCCTAAGGCCTTGCCATCGTGATATACAGCCCTAAGGCCTTGCCATCGTGATATACAGGCCTGCCATCGTGATATATAGGCCTTGCCATCGTGATATATAGGCCTAAGGCCTTGACATCGTGATATATAGGCCTAAGGCCTTGCCATTGTGATATAAGGCTTTCAAGGCTGTTTATCAGACCAGAGGACATTTCTCCCTAAAAGTAGCGATCTTTGTCCCCATGTGCAGTTGCAAACCGTAGTCTGGCTTTTTTTAATGGCGGTTTTGGAGCAGAGGCTTCTTCCTTGCAGAGCGGCCTTTCAGGTTAAGTGCGTCGATATAGGACTCGTTTTACTGTGGATATAGATACTTTTATACCTGTTCCTCCAGCATCTTCACAAAGGTCCTTCTTTGTTCTCGGGATTTATTTGCACTTTTCGCACCAAAGCACATTCATCTCTAGGGAGACCAGAACGCCTCTCCTTCCTGAGCGGTATGACGGCTGCGTTGTCCCATGGTGTTTATACTGGTGTACTATTGTTTGTACAGATGAACGTGGTACCTTCAGGCGTTTGGAAATTGCTCCCGGGGATGAACCAGACTTGTGGAGGTCTATAATTTTTTTTCAAAGGTCTTGGCTGATTTATTTAGATTTTCCCAGGATGTCAAGCAAAGAGGCACCGAGAATTGACTCAAATGATGTCAATTAGCCTATCAGAAGCTTTCCAAAGCCATGACATCATTTTCTGGAATTTTCCAAGCTGTTTAAAGGCAACTTAGTGTATGTAAACTTCGACCCACTGGAATTATGATACAGCGAATGATAAGTGAAATAATCTGTCTGTAAACAATTGTTGGAAAAATGACTTGTGTCGTGCACAAAAGTAGCTGACATCGCTCGTCCGTATGTATATTAGTCTTTAGATGTGTGTGCATTGGGTATCTGCTGTTAATGTGTGTGTATTGGGTATATGCTGTGTAATGTGTGTGTATATCCTGTGTAATGTGTGTGTATTGGGTATATGCTGTGTAATGTGTGTGTATATGCTGTGTAATGTGTGTGCATTGGGTATATGCTGTGTAATGTGTGATATGCTGTGTAATGTGTGTGTATATGCCTTAATGTGTGGGTATCTGCTGTGTAATGGTGTGTATTGGGTATATGCTGTGTAATGTGTGGGTATCTGCTGTGTAATGTGTGTGTTATATGCTGTGTAATGTGTGTGTATATGCTGTGTAATGTGTGTGCATTTGGTATATGCTGTGTGTAATGTGTGTATATCCTTTGTAATGTGTGTATATGCTGTGTAATGTGTGTATATGCTGTGTAATGTGTGTGCATTGCGATCTGCTGTGTAACTCGTTAGATATTACTGCACAGACGGAGCAAGAAGCACAAGCATTTCACTGCACGCACTCACCGATTCACTGCACCCGCGTTCACTGCACCCGCGATTCACTGCACCCGGCGATCACCCGCTGCACTCGCGTTAACCCACTACACCCGCGATTCACTACCCACTGCACCCGCAATTCACTACACTATCTTAGTCCGTTCCGCCTGACACCGGCTCGTCCGTATGTATATTAGTCTTAATTCATTCCTACTTAGATGTGTGTGCATTGGGTATATGCTGTGTAATATATGCTGTGTAACGTGTTATGGGATCGCTGGAATGTGTGTGTTGGGTATCTGCTGTGAAATGTGTATTGTGTATATGCTGTGTAATGTGTGTGTATTGGGTATATGCTGTGTAATGTATTGGGTATCTGCTGTGTAATGTGTGTGTATATGCTGTTGTAATGTGTGTGTATTGGGTATATGCTGTGTAATGTGTGTGTATTGGGTATCTGCTGTGTAATGTGGCTATTATTTGGGTATTGGGTCTTGCTGTGTAATGTGTGTATTGGGTATATGCTGTGTAATGTGTGTGTATGCTGTGTAATGTGTGTGCATTGGGTATATGCTGTGTAAATGTGTGGGTATATGCTGTGTAATGTGTAGTGTATTGGGTAATCTGCTTTGTAATGTGTGATTTTATATGTATGTGAATGTGTGTGTATTGGGTATATGCTGTGTAATGTGTGTGTATTGGGTATCTGCTGTGTAATGTGTGTGTGTATTGGGTATCTGCTGTGTAAATGTGTGTGTATTGGGTATACTGCTGTGTAATGTGTGGGTATTGGGTATATGCTGTGTAATGTGTGTGGTATATGCTGTGTAATGTGTGTTATTGGGTATATGCTGTGTAATGTGTGTGTATATGCTATGTAATGTGTGTGTATTGGGTATCTGCTGTGTAATGTGTGGGTATTGGGTATACTTGCTGTGTAATGTGTGTGTATATGCTGTGTAATGTGTGTGTATATGCTGTGTAATGTGTGTGTATTGGGTATCTGCTGTGTAATGTGTGTGTATATGCTGTGCTAATGTGTGTGTATTGGGTATCTGCTGTGTAATGTGTGTGCATTGGGTATATGCTGTGTAATGTGTGTTATATGCTGTGTAATGTGTTGTATTGGGTATATGCTGTGTAATGTGTGTGTATTGGGTATCTACTGTGTAATGTGCTGTGTATTGGGTATATGCTGTGTAATGTGTGTGTGATATGCTGTGTAATGTGTGTGTTATTGGGTATCTTCTGTGTAATGTGTGTGTATTGGGTATCTGCTGTGTAATGTGTGTGTATATGCTGTGTAATGTGTGTGTATATGCTGTGTAATGTGTGTGTATCTGCTGTGTAATGTGTGGGTATTGGGTATATGCTGTGTAATGTGTGTGTATATGCTGTGTAATGTGTGTGTATATGCTGTGTAATGTGTGTGTATTGGGTATCTGCTGTGTAATGTGTGTGTATATGCTGTGTAATGTGTGTGTATTGGGTATCTGCTGTGTAATGTGTGCATTGGGTATATGCTGTGTAATGTGTGTGTATATGCTGTGTAATGTGTGTGTATTGGGTATATGCTGTGTAATGTGTGTTTATTGGGTATCTGCTGTGTAATGTGTGTGTATTGGGTATATGCTGTGTTAATGTGTGTGTATATGCTGTGTAATGTGTGTGTATTGGGTATCTTCTGTGTAATGTGTGTGTGTATTGGGTATCTGCTGTTAATGTGTGTGTATATGCTGTGTAATGTGTGTGTATATGCTGTGTAATGTGTGTGTATATGCTGTGTAATGTGTGTGTATCTGCTGTGTAATGTGTGGGTATCTGCTGTTAATGTGTGTGTATATGCTGTGTAATGTGTGTGTATTGGGTATCTGCTGTGTAATGTGTGGCATTGGGTATATGCTGTGTAATGTGTGTGTATATGCTGTGTAATGTGTGTTATATGCTGTGTAATTTTATATTTGTGTAATGTGTGTGTATATGCTGTGTAATGTGTGTGTATTGTGTGTGCATTGGGTATCCTCCATGTATAACTTCGTTAGATATTACTGCACAGGCGTGAGCAAGAAGCACAAGCATTTCACTGCACCCAGCTTAATCACTGCACCGGATTCACTGCACCCGTTTCACTACACCCGCGTTTCACTGCACCGCGCTTCACTGCACCCGCGTTTCACTGCACCCGCGTTCCTGCACCGCTTTCACTGCACTGCGTTCACTGCACCCGCGTTCACCTGCACCCGCGATTCACTGCACCCGTTCACTGCACCGCGATTCACTGCACCCGCGTTTCACTGCACCCGCGATTCACTGCACCCGCGATTCACTGCACCCGCGATTCACTGCACCCGCGTTTCACTGCACCGCGTTTCACTGCACCCGCGATTCACTGCACCCGCGATTCACTGCACCACCATGTCTTAGATCTATCCAGGCTGAACTGTATCCACTGTATCCACCATGTCTTAGATCTATCCAGGCTGAACTGTATCCACCATGTCTTAGATCTATCCAGGCTGAACTGTATCCACCATGTCTTAGATCTATCCAGGCTGAACTGTATCCACTGTATCCACCATGTCTTAGATCTATCCAGGCTGAACTGTATCCACCATGTCTTAGATCTATCCAGGCTGAACTGTATCCACTGTATCCACCATGTCTTAGATCTATCCAGGCTAAACTGTATCCACCAAGATCTATCCAGGCTGAACTGTATCCACCATGTCTTAGATCTATCCAGGCTGAACTGTATCCACTGTATCCACCATGTCTTAGATCTATCCAGGCTGAACTGTATCCACCATGTCTTAGATCTATCCAGGCTGAACTGTATCCACCATGTCTTAGATCTATCCAGGCTGAACTGTATCCACCAAGATCTATCCAGGCTGAACTGTATCCACCATGTCTTAGATCTATCCAGGCTGAACTATTGAGAATCCACCATGTCTTGATCTCTCCAGCTGAACTGTATCCACCATGTCTTAGAATCTATCCAGGCTAACTTATCCACTTATCCACCATTTTAATCTCCCTAACTGTATCCCCATGTCTTAGATCTATCCGTACTTATCCACCATGTCTTAGATCTATCCAGGCTGAACTATTGATGAATCTTACCAGCGTGACGATATCTCTCCGAAAGCTCTCCAACCTGATGACTAGGAGGTCTTCAGGGCTGTTTAAAAAATCCTTACAGGCTGTTGTGTTGTCCAGTCACTGTCCTGTCGGGTCTCATTACAGAGATCTATAGGAGAGTGGAACTGTACACTTCCTGCAGTAGGAGACTGAGGATATTTCCCAAATACCACCCTATTCACTACATAGTGCCCTGTGGGCCCTGGTCAAATGTAGTGTGCGCTGCATAGGGAATAGGTTGTCATTTGGGAGGAAACCTGTAACGAACACTACTCTTGTTATTGTACCCTTGGGTGACGTCATCGACCGCTGGATGTTGTCTCTGCTGTTTCACAAGGCCTTCTGAACGACAACCCTCAACCCAAAAGCTGAAGCAAATTAAATGTTTTTTCTGTCATTGAAAGACGTGTGTTTTTCACCTACAGAAAAGCACTGACAATTATTATCTATTATCTAAATGAAATCTATTAGAAATGCATAACAAGGACCCAGCGCAGACTAACAGCATACCATACCAGGACCCAGTGCAGACTAACAGCATACCATACCAGGACCCAGTGCAGACCAGCAGCATACCACAAGGACCCAGTGCAGACTAACAGCATACCATACCAGGACCCAGTGCAGACCAACAGCATACCATACCAGGACCCAGCGCAGACTAACAGCATACCGGACCCAGTGCAGACCAACAGCATACCAGGACCCAGTGCAGACCAACAGCATACCATACCAGGACCCAGTGCAGACCAGCACATACCATACAAGGACCCAGTGCAGACTAACAGCATACCATACCAGGACCCAGTGCAGACCAACAGCATACCAGGACCCAGTGCAGACCAACAGCATACCATACCAGGACCCAGCACAGACCAACAGCATACCAGGACCCAGTGCAGACTAACAGCATACCAGGACCAAGTGCAGACCAACAGCATACCAGGACCCAGTGCAGACTAACAGCATACCATACCAGGACCCAGTGCAGACCAACAGCATACCAGGACCCAGTGCAGACTAACAGCATACCAGGACCCAGCGCAGACCAACAGCATACCAGGACCCAGTGCAGACTAACAGCATACCATACCAGGACCCAGCGCAGACCAACAGCATACCAGGACCCAGTGCAGACTAACAGCATACCATACCAGGACCCAGTGCAGACCAACAGCATACCAGGACCCAGTGCAGACTAACAGCATACCATACCAGGACCCAGTGCAGACTAACAGCATACCAGGACCCAGTGCAGACCAACAGCATACTAGGACCCAGTGCAGACTAACAGCATACCATAACAGGACCCAGTGCAGACTAACAGCATACCATACCAGGACCGAATGCAGACCAACAGCATACCATACCAGGACCCAGTGCAGACCAACAGCATACCATACCAGGACCCAGTGCAGACTAACAGCATACCATTCCAGGACCCAGTGCAGACCAACAGCATACCAGGACCCAGTGCAGACTAACAGCATACCATACCAGGACCCAGCGCAGACCAACAGCATACCACACCAGGACCCAGTGCAGACTAACAGCATACCAGGACCCAGCGCAGACCAACAGCATACCAGAACCCAGTGCAGACTAACAGCATACCATACCAGGACCCAGCGCAGACCAACAGCATACCAGGACCCAGTGCAGACTAACAGCATACCATACCAGGACCCAGTGCAGACTAACAGCATACCATAACAGGACCCAGTGCAGACTAACAGCATACCATACCAGGACCCAGTGCAGACTAACAGCATACCATACCAGGACCCATCGCAGACCAACAGTATACCATACCAGGACCCAGCGCAGACCAACAGTATACCATACCAGGACCCAGTGCAGACCAACAGCATACCATACCAGGACCCAGTGCAGACCAACAGCATACCATACCAGGACCCAGTGCAGACCAACAGCATACCATACCAGGACCCAGTGCAGACCAACAGCATACCATACCAGGACCCAGTGCAGACCAACAGCATACCAGGACCCAGTGCAGACCAACAGCATACCAGGACCCAGTGCAGACCAACAGCATACCAGGACCCAGTGCAGACTAACAGCATACCATACCAGGACCCAGTGCAGACTAACAGCATACCATACCAGGACCCAGTTCAGACCAACAGCATACCATACCAGGACCCAGTGCAGACCAACAGCATACCATACCAGGACCCAGTGCAGACCAACAGCATACCATACCAGGACCCAGTGCAGACCAACAGCATACCATACCAGGACCCAGTGCAGACTAACAGCATACCATACCAGGACCCAGTGCAGACTAACAGCATACCATACCAGGACCCAGCGCAGACCAACAGCATACCAGGACCGTGCAGACCAACAGCATACCAGGACCCAGTGCAGACCAACAGCATACCAGGACCCAGTGCAGACCAACAGCATACCAGGACCCAGTGCAGACTAACAGCATACCATACCAGGACCCAGTGCAGACTAACAGCATACCAGGACCCAGTGCAGACTAACAGCATACCATACCAGGACCCAGTGCAGACCAACAGCATACCATACCAGGACCCAGTGCAGACCAACAGCATACCATACCAGGACCCAGTGCAGACTAACAGCATACCATACCAGGACCCAGTGCAGACCAACAGCATACCATACCAGGACCCAGTGCAGACCAACAGCATACCATACCAGGACCCAGTGCAGACCAACAGCATACCATACCAGGACCCAGTGCAGACCAACAGCATACCATACCAGGACCCAGTGCAGACCAACAGCATACCATACCAGGACCCAGTGCAGACAAACAGCATACCATACCAGGACCCAGTGCAGACTAACAGCATACCATACCAGGACCCAGTGCAGACCAACAGCATACCATACCAGGACCCAGTGCAGACCAACAGCATACCATACCAGGACCCAGTGCAGACCAACAGCATACCATACCAGGACCCAGTGCAGACCAACAGCATACCATACCAGGACCCAGTGCAGACCAACTGCATACCATACCAGGACCCAGTGCAGACCAACAGCATACCATACCAGGACCCAGTGCAGACAAACAGCATACCATACCAGGACCCAGTGCAGACTAACAGCATACCATACCAGGACCCAGTGCAGACCAACAGCATACCATACCAGGACCCAGTGCAGACCAACAGCATACCATACCAGGACCCAGTGCAGACCAACAGCATACCATACCAGGACCCAGTGCAGACCAACAGCATACCATACCAGGACCCAGTGCAGACTAACAGCATACCATACCAGGACCCAGTGCAGACCAACAGCATACCATACCAGGACCCAGTGCAGACCAACAGCATACCATACAAGGACCCAGTGCAGACCAACAGCATACCATACCAGGACCCAGTGCAGACCAACAGCATACCATACCAGGACCCAGTGCAGACCAACAGCATACCAAGGACCCAGTGCAGACCAACAGCATACCCAGGACCCAGTGCAGACCAACAGCATACCATACCAGGACCCAGTGCAGACCAACAGCATACCATACCAGGACCCAGTGCAGACCAACAGCATACCATACCAGGACCCAGTGCAGACCAACAGCATACCATACCAGGACCCAGTGCAGACCAACAGCATACCATACCAGGACCCAGTGCAGACCAACAGCATACCATACCAGGACCCAGTGCAGACCAACAGCATACCATAACAGTCCTCTCTCTCCTCCCCTTGGCTGCAGGGGGAGAGGTCTGCCTGCTGCAGCGAGGGGAGGAGAGATGTAGTCTCTCTCCAGTGCAGACTGTCCTCTCTCTCCTCCCCCTGGCTGCAGCAGGCCGACTGTCCACAAGCAGCACCATATCACCAGGTAACATTCTGAGTATGTTGTCTATCACTAGCAGCACCATATCACCAGGTAACATTCTGAGTATGTTGTCTATCACTAGCAGCACCATATCACCAGGTAACATTCTGAGGATGTTGTCTAGCAGCACCATATCACCAGGTAACATTCTGAGTGTGTTGTCTAACAGCACCATATCACCAGGTAACATTCTGAGTATGTTGTCTAGCAGCACCATATCACCAGGTAACATTCTGGGTGTGTTGTCTATCACTAGCAGCACCATATCACCAGGTAACATTCTGAGTATGTTGTCTATCACTATCAGCACCATATCACCAGGTAACATTCTGAGTATGTGTCTGCAGCACCATATCACCAGGTAACATTCTGAGTGTGTTGTCTAGCAGCACCATATTACCAGGTAACATTCTGAGTATGTTGTCTAGCAGCACCATATCACCAGGTAACATTCTGAGGATGTTGTCTAGCAGCACCATATCACCAGGTAACATTCTGAGTGTGTTGTCTAGCAGCACCATATCACCAGGTAACATTCTGGGTGTGTTGTCTAGCAGCACCATATCACCAGGTAACATTCTGAGTATGTTGTCTAGCAGCACCATATCACCAGGTAACATTCTGAGGATGTTGTCTAGCAGCACCATATCACCAGGTAACATTCTGAGGATGTTGTCTAGCAGCACCATATCACCAGGTAACATTCTGAGTGTGTTGTCTATCACTAGCAGCACCATATCACCAGGTAACATTCTGAGGATGTTGTCTAGCAGCACCATATCACCAGGTAACATTCGGAGGATGTTGTCTATCACTATCAGCACCATATCACCAGGTAACATTCTGAGTATGTTGTCTAGCAGCACCATATCACCAGGTAACATTCTGAGTGTGTAATCTAGCAGCACCATATCACCAGGTAACATTCTGAGTATGTTGTCTAGCAGCACCATATCACCAGGTAACATTCTGGGTGTGTTGTCTATCACTAGCAGCACCATATCACCAGGTAACATCTGAGTATGTTGTCTATCACTATCAGCACCATATCACCAGGTAACATTCTGAGTATGTTGTCTTGCAGCACCATATCACCAGGTAACATTCTGAGGATGTTGTCTAGCAGCACCATATCACCAGGTAACATTCTGAGTATGTTGTCTAGCAGCACCATATCACCAGGTAACATTCTGAGGATGTTGTCTAGCAGCACCATATCACCAGGTAACATTCTTGAAGATGTTGTCTAGCAGCACCATATCACCAGGTAACATTCTGAGTGTGTTGTCTATCACTAACAGCACCATATCACCAGGTAACATTCTGAGTGTGTTGTCTAGCAGCACCATATCACCAGTAACATTCTGAGGATGTTGTCTAGCAGCACTTCACCAGGTAACATTCTGAGGATGTTGTCTAGCAGCACCATATCACCGGTAACATTCTAGTATGTTTCTAACCATATCACCAGGTAACATTCTGAGGATGTTGTCTACAGCACCATATCACCAGGTAAATTCGAGATGTTGTCTAGCAGCACCATATCACCAGGTAACATTCTGAGTGTGTTGTCTATCACTAACAGCATCATATCACCAGGTAACATTCTGAGTGTGTTGTCTAGCAGCACCATATCACCAGGTAACATTCTGAGGATGTTGTCTAGCAGCACCATATCATCAGGTAACATTCTGAGTGTGTTGTCTAGCAGCACCATATCACCAGGTAACATTCTGAGTGTGTTGTCTAACAGCACCATATCACCAGGTAACATTCTGAGGATGTTGTCTAGCAGCACCATATCACCAGGTAACATTCTGAGTGTGTTGTCTAGCAGCACCATATCACCAGGTAACATTCTGAGGATGTTGTCTAGCAGCACCATATCACCAGGTAACATTCTGAGTGTGTTGTCTAACAGCACCATATCACCAGGTAACATTCTGAGTGTGTTGTCTAACAGCACCATATCACCAGGTAACATTCTGAGGATGTTGTCTAGCAGCACCATATCACCAGGTAACATTCTGAGTGTGTTGTCTAACAGCACCATATCACCAGGTAACATTCTGAGGATGTTGTCTAGCAGCACCATATCACCAGGTAACATTCTGAGTGTGTTGTCTAGCAGCACCATATCACCAGGTAACATTCTGAGGATGTTGTCTAGCAGCACCATATCACCAGGTAACATTCTGAGTGTGTTGTCTAGCAGCACCATATCACCAGGTAACATTCTGAGGATGTTGTCTAGCAGCACCATATCACCAGGTAACATTCTGAGTGTGTTGTCTAGCAGCACCATATCACCAGGTAACATTCTGAGTGTGTTGTCTAGCAGCACCATATCACCAGGTAACATTCTGAGGATGTGTAAATGTACTTGGTAAATAAAGGTGATTCTGAAAAGAACAAGTTTGCTTTTTCTAAACGGAATCTCTATTTTTGATATATATTGAATGTTCTAGAATAGTTCCAGTTTGACTGGGTTTTTTCCGCAGCGTCATGGCTTTCTACCACCACAACGGGAAGGAGAAAGAACAGGCTTTTCCCCAACATCCCCATTTAGTTTAAAAGGTCATTATTACTGACCAGTCAAAGGTCAAGACAGAGCAGTGGCATGGATGGATGAATGATGGATAATGGATGAATGAATAAATGCATGATGGATGGATAATGGACGGTGAATGCGGGATGGATAATGAATGTTAGATGGATGATGGATAATGGACAGGTGAATGCGGGATGGATAATGAATGGATAATGAATGCTAGATGGATGATGGATAATGGACGGGTGAATGCGGGATGGATAATGAATGCTGGATGGATGAATAATGGACGGGTGAATGCTGGATGGATGAATGATGGATAATGGACACCTGAAACCCCACCTCTTTAAGGAATACCTGGGATAGGATAAAGTAATCCTTCTAACCCCCCTTAAAAGATTTAGATGCACTATTGTAAAGTGGTTGTTCCACTGGATATCATAAGGTGAATGCACCAATTTGTAAGTCGCTCTGGATAAGAGCGTCTGCTAAATGACTTAAATGTAAAATGTAATGGACAGGTGAATGCTGGATGGATGGATGATGTGAAGAAGGGAGAGCAGTCTTCCATGAGACAATAATTGGATCATATATTATTAAACAACGCTTACCTCTTAGATTTTAATTTGTCAAATTAAATAGAAATAGGCTCTTGTAACAGGGAACATTTACAAAAGTAGGGACATTTATATATTGTACACAGGGAGCTTCACCAAACAGAATCTCTACGTCATATTTACAAAGTCACGCTCAACATATAAAGAACGGGTAACAGAAAACCCAAACAGAACGTCGAGGGGAACGTGATGAGTTAACCAACAGATGAATAATACGGACATTAAAAATGAGTTCAGTCCACAGCAGGGTTCAAGGCGTCAGATAGAAAAAGGTATGGATAGAGGTAACAGCAAAGCATAAGCTGCTTCACCTTGCCCTCTTCATAGGCAACATTCTTGGGATCTAGGAAATCCTTACAGATCTGTACAAGTGGCAATGGACCTAGGGGTTAGGGGCTAGGGGTTAGGAGCTAGGGGTTAGGGGTGAGGAGGGGTTAAGGACTAGGGGTTAGGAGCTAGGGGTTAGGAGCTAGGGGTTAGGAGCTAGTGGTTAGGAGCTAGGGGTTAGGAGCTAGGGGTTAGGAGCTAGGGGTTAGGAGCTAGGGGGTGTGGAGGGGTTAAGGACTAGGGGTTAGGAGCTAGGGATTAGGAGCTAGGGATTAGGCGCTAGGGATTAGGCGCTAGGGATTAGGGGTGTGGAGGGATTAAGGACTAGGGGTTAGGAGCTAGGGATTAGGAGCTAGGGGTGTGGAGGGGTTAAGGACTAGGGATTAGGAGCTAGGGACTAGGAGCTAGGGATTAGGGACTAGGGGTTGACGTGTCGGGCAGAGCGAGGCGATCTGTGTGATGCAGCTGGTGACAGCGGGGGGGACAGGCTGGGTGGTCTCTCCTCGCCATGACGCCAGCGCAGCCAGAGCCTCCTTGGGGTTGCTAGGCGACAGGTCGTAGACAGTGTAGACAGCTGCCAGCTGGACCTCCCAGGGAACACCTGGAAATGACATCACAGAGACTCATTGGTTGGCCCATCTGTCCAATACAGACACAGATCTGCCCAGTCTCATCTGAGCAGAATTACTTTTTGTTTTTAAGCAGAAGAGTTAAGGTTTACAGGTACAGACATCCCACCCAGGAACTGAGGTCATCAGGAAACTAGACGTACAGCTCCTTCAGATAGTATTCAGACCCCTGGACTTTTTACACGTTAATGTTACATCCTTAACCTAAAATGGATTCAATTAAATACAAATATCCCCATAATGACAAAGCAAAAATAGGTTTAGACAATTTATTAAAAATAAAACAACAAAATACCTTACGAAAAGTTTGGACACCGACTCGTTCCAGAGTTTCTTTATTTTTTACTATTTTCTATTTTGTAGAATAATAGTAAAGACATCAAAACTATGAAATAACACGTATGGAATAATAAATAAAAAAAGTGATAAATCAAACATCTTCAAAAGTAGCCACCCTTTGCCTTGACAACTTTGCACAATCTTGGCATTCTCTCAACCAGCTTCACCTGGAATTATTTTCCAACAGTCTTGAAGGAGTTCCCACACACCAATTTGTAAGTCGCTCTGGATAAGAGCGTCTGCTAAATGACGTAAATGTAAATATGATGAGCACTTGTTGGCTGCTTTTCATTCACTCGGCGGTCCAACTCATCCCAAACCATCTCAAATTGGGTTGAGGTCGGGTGATTGTGAGCTCAGGTGCATCCTGTTTCCATTGATCATCCTTGAGATGTTCCTACAACTTGATTGGAGTCCACCTGTTCAATTGATTGGACATGATTTGGAAAGGCACACACCTGTCTATATGAGGTCCCACAGTTGACAGTGCATGTCGGAGCAAAACCAAGCCATGAGGTCGAATTAAATTGTCCGTAGAGCTCCGAGACAGGATTGTGTCGAGGCACAGATCTGGGGAAGGGTACCAAAACATTTCAGCAGGTCCCCAAGTACACATTGGCCTCCATAATTCTTAAATGGAAGAAGATTGGAACCACCAAGACACTTCCTAGAGCTGGCCCCCTGGCCAAACTGAGCAATCGGGGTAGAAGGGCCTTGGTCAGGGAGGTGACCAAGAACCTGATGGTCACTGACAGAGCTCCTCTGTGGAGATGGGAGAACATTCCAGAAGGACAACCATCTCTGCAGCACTCCACCAATCAGGCCTTTATGGTAGAGTGGCAAGACGGAAGCCACTCCTCAGTAAAAGGCACATGACAGCCCACTTGGAGTTTGCCAAAAGGCACCCAAAGACTCTCACACCATGAGAAACAAGATTCTCTGGTCTGATGAAACCAAGATGAATCCCTTTGGCCTGAAAGCCAAAGCGTCACGTCTGGGGGAAACCTGGCACCATCCCTACGGTGAAGCATGGTGGTGGCAGCATCATGCTGTGGGGATGTTTTTCCAGCGGCAGTGACTCAGAGACTAGTCAGGATCGAGGTTCACCTTCCAACAGGACAATGACCCTAAGCACACAGCCAAGACAATGCAGGAGTGGCTTCGGAGACAAGTCTCTGAATGTCCTTGAGTGGCCCTGCCAGAGTCTGGACTTGAACCCGAAAGAACATCTTTGGAGAAACCTGAAAATAGCTGTGCAGCGACGCTCCCCATCCAACCTGACAGATCTTGAGAGGATCTGCAGAGAAGAATGGGAGAAACTCCCCAAATACATGTTAGCTAGTTAACATTGACCCTAGTCTGTTAGCTTTAGCTACCTGCAGATTCATACCACAGCTATGAACCTAGTTTGTTAGCTTTAGCTACCTGTAGATTAATACTACAGCTCTGACAATGTTTGTATTGGTAGTAGTACGAGTTGGGATTATGCCCGATCATAGTTTACATGTCTAAACAAAATTGTTCCTCAAATGTACTGTATGATAAACCATTTTCTAGCTCGGAGTCTCTCCTTTCATCCAATGTGAAAAAAAAAAAATAAATACTATTTCAAATGTTTCTACATAAGACCGAATCGAGGCGATTGGTCACAGCCTATACTCAGCCAGGGGCAGACCAATCATAAACCATTTTAAGACTGGGCGAAATACTAGTGGCAGGAAATATAATTTAAGGTTTGGTACGGAGAGTCCTCCTACTTCTTTCCCTCTTTTTTAAGTGGATTAATTTTTATCTGGGATCGTTTACCTTGTCGTATATACATTTAGAAACCACACTATGAATGTCATTCTAAATAGCCAGAAGGGAGAGACAAGGGAAGCATTAAACTACACACATTCAGCCCTGGGCAGTATATTCATCCTGACAAGGGAAGCATTAAACTACACACATTCAGCCCTGGGCAGTATATTCATCCTGACAAGGGAAGCATTAAACTACACACATTCAGCCCTGAGCAGTATATTCATCCCGACAAGGGAAGCATTAAACTACACACATTCAGCCCTGGGCAGTATATTCATCCCGACAAGGGAAGCATTAAACTACACACATTCAGCCCTGGGCAGTATATTCATCCCGACAAGGGAAGCATTAAACTACACACATTCAGCCCTGGGCAGTATATTCATCCTGACAAGGGAAGCATTAAACTACACACATTCAGCCCTGGGCAGTATATTCATCCTGACAAGGGAAGCATTAAACTACACACATTCAGCCCTGGGCAGTATATTCATCCTGACAAGGGAAGCATTAAACTACACACATTCAGCCCTGGGCAGTATATTCATCCTGACAATAGATATTATTTTTTATTTATTTATCTGTTATTTTACCAGGTAAGTTGACTGAGAACATGTTCTCATTTACAGCAACGACCTGGGGAAAAGTTACAGGGGAGAGGAGGAGGGGGGTTGAATGAGCCAATTGGAAGCTGGGGATGATTAGGTGACCGTGATGGTCTGAGGGACAGATTGGGAATTTAGCCAGGACACCAGGGGTTAACACCCCTACTCTCACGATAAGCACCATGGGATCTTTAATTGACCTCAGAGCATCAGGAGACCCGTTTAACATCCCATCCGAAAGACAGCACCCTTCACAGGGCAATGTCCCCAATCACTGCCCTGGGGCATTGGGATATTGTTTAGACCAGAGGAAAGAGCGCCTCCTACTGGCCCCTCCAACACCACTTCCAGCAGCATCTGGTCTCCCATCCAGGGACTGACCAGGACCAACCCTGCTTAGCTTCAGAAGCAAGTCAGCAGTGGGATTCAGGGTGGTAACGCTGCTGGTTAAAGCAACTAGGATGTTAACCCACGGAGTAGAATGACTGATGAAATACAGACGAACCATTTCAGAAGCTTTACAGTAGATTACCTTCTGACCGGCCGTGTCTGGCGAAGGTGTTGATGACCCTGGAGATGTTCTTCACAGACCAGCCACATCCCTCCTTAATTCCCAGCTGCCCGAGGCGCCCTGACGAGGTGGTTCTCATGGTTACACTTCAATGGTCAGTACAAATATATATATATATATATATATATATATATATATATATAAAGTGTTTCATGAAACAATTATACACAAACAAACACCACCCACCTATGAGTCTGAGGATCGCAGCCACAGTAACATCCTGGATGGGAGTCTGTCTCGATCTGGGCTGAGTCACCCAGGAGTTCATCACCGGCCACAGCTCTTTACTTTAAAAACAGGACAACAAAGAACTAAACACCTGAGGCCATGATGGTTAATACACTCCAACATACTGTATCTACTGTCTTCAGTCTGTCATGTTGTCTCCATGTCCACTGCAGTGTGCTAGCCTATGCTAATCGCTAGCCTATGCTAATCGCCAGCCCACGCTAATCGCCAGCCCAGGCTAATCGCCAGCCCAGGCTAATCGCCAGCCCAGGCTAATCGCCAGCCCAGGCTAATCGCCAGCCCAGGCTAATCGCCAGCCCAGGCTAATCGCCAGCCCAGGCTAATCGCTAGCCCACGCTAATCGCCAGCCTATGCTAATCGCTAGCCTATGCTAATCGCTAGCCTATGCTAATCGCTAGCCTATGCTAATCGCTAGCCATGTTAAAAGATGTACTATGCAGAAATCTCTCCGCCATTTTCTGGTTGCTCAAATTCTAAGTTTGCCTGTTTATGTGACTAAAACAGCAGTGTAGAGAATCATTGTACCATCTAAATCCCTGTATCTTTTCTATAACCATATTTTCCGTAACTGTTTACAGCTGGTGTACAAAACCGAAAGTAAAAGACACAAAAAAGGAAACTTAAGACCGGAAGCATAGAAATAGTGACATAGAACAGATCTACCTCTTCTTAGACTGGCTTTCAATGAGAATGACAGATCTATAACTCACATTTTTATGTGAATTTGGTGAGGTCACCTAAAAAGTGACATCTGCAGTCTAAGTCAAATGGGGCTAACTGGCTGAGTTGGCTACATAAATTATCTAACCATCTTCAACGCTTAACAAAATCATTTTTAGGTCGTCCCCCCCAACACGCTATCTAGCTAGATGAATATTTAGCTGGATGGTCATAATGACATTAAAGAGTTTGCTAAATGTATGCATTTGGTTTTGTCTTCATTGTTTTGTTTCGCGGTGAATTTCAGTCCAGCTGTGGCAGTCAACACCAACCAACAGCAGACCTGCTTTGTACCTCAGTAGGTTGTCATGGGTCCACTTCCAGTGTGTATGAGAGCAGAGCAGCTCCAGGGTGAAGACGCGTTGCCAGGCAACAGGGTTCAGGTCCTCTCCATGTCGCGGGTGTTTCTGGAAGGTCATCTCGGCGGCGTCTCTGACCGACGTCAACGTGCTGGACACCAACTGATCCACGTCACTAGGAGGACTCTGGGGACGCAGACGTGACACGAAGTCAAAACTGATGTTACGCCAAGCTTCACAATACACATAACAGGAAAATGGACAGGCCTTCTCAGTGACAGAATACGGACAACTCTTCCCCTCTTGTTAATCGATAAAAAAAAAAAGGTGGAGACCAATAGACAAGCGTAGATCCCCGTAACCGCAGACCAAGATTATAAAAGATACCGTACCTTCTCCCATCCCAGGTAAGCAGTCAGGCAGTGGAGCACCTCTCCTTGAGCTTTGACCTTGGTGACCGTGTGGATGGCCTGGCACACTACAGTCCTGCAGGAGAACACGTTGGGCCACGTGGTCACCATGAACAGAACCAGCTTGGCTGACTCAGGGAAATCTGTGGGGGGGAGAACACGAACAGAAACAAAGTTACCTTCTCTAAGGATGTGTTACCTTCGCTGTAGGCCAGGATGGTTTTAGACCCCATCATAGCACTGAGACTGCACTTGTGAAGGTGGTAAATGACCCTTTTAATGACGTCAGACCGAGGCTCTGCATCTGTCCTCGTGCTCCTAGATCTTAGTGCCGCTTTTGATACCATCGATCACCACATTCTTTTGGAGAGATTGGAAACCCAAATTGGTCTACACGGACAAGTTCTGGCCTGGTTTAGATCTTATCTGTCGGAAAGATATCAGTTTGTCTCTGTGAATGGTTTGTCCTCTGACAAATCAATTGTAAATTCCGGTGTTCCTCAAGGTTCCGTTTTAGGACCACTATTGTTTTCACTATATATTTTACCTCTTGGGGATGTCATTCGAAAACATAATGTTAAATTTCACTGCTATGCAGACGACACACAGCTGTACATTTCAATGAAACATGGTGAAGCCCCAAAATTGCCCTCGCTAGAAGCCTGTGTTTCAGACATAAAGAAGTGGATGGCTGCAAACTTTCTACTTTTAAACTCGGACAAAACAGAGATGCTTGTTCTAGGTCCCAAGAAACAAAGAGATCTTCTGTTGAATCGACAATTAATCTGGATGGTTGTACAGTCGTCTCAAATAAAACTGTGAAGGACCTCGGCGTTACTCTGGACCCTGATCTCTCTTTTGAAGAACATATCAAGACTGTTTCAAGGACAGCTTTTTTCCATCTACGTAACATTGCAAAAATCAGAAATTTTCTGTCCAAAATGGCGTAGAAAAATTAATCCATGCTTTTGTTACTTCTAGGCTGGACTACTGCAATGCTCTACTTTCCGGCTACCCGGATAAAGCACTAAATAAACTTCAGTTAGTGCTAAACACGGCTGCTAGAATCCTGACTAGAACCAAAAATTTGATCATATTACTCCAGTGTTAGCCTCCCTACACTGGCTTCCTGTTAAGGCAAGGGCTGATTTCAAGGTTTTACTGCTAACCTACAAAGCATTACATGGGCTTGCTCCTACCTATCTTTCCGATTTGGTCCTGCCGTACATACCTACACGTACGCTACGGTCACAAGACGCATGCCTCCTAATTGTCCCTAGAATTTCTAAGCAAACGGCTGGAGGTAGGGCTTTCTCCTATAGAGCTCCATTTTTATGGAATGGTCTGCCTACCAATGTGAGAGACGCAGACTCAGTCTCAACCTTTAAGTCTTTACTGAAGACTTATCTCTTCAGTAGGTCCTATGATTAAGTATAGTCTGGCCCAGGAGTGTGAAGGTGAACGGAAAGGCTGGAGCAACGAACCGCCCTTGCTGTCTCTGCCTTGCCGGTTCCCCTCTTTCCACTGGGATTCTCTGCCTCTAACCCTTTTACAGGGGTTGAGTCACTGGCCTACTGGTGTTCTTCCATGCCGTCCATGGGAGGGGTGCGTCACTTGAGTGGGTTGAGTCACTGACGTGGTCTTCCTGTCTGGGTTGGCGCCCCCCCTTGGGTTGTGCCATGGCGGGAGATCGTTGTGGGCTATACTCGGCCTTGTCTTAGGACGGTAAGTTGGTGGTTGGAGACATCCCTCTAGTGGTGTGGGGGGCTGTGCTTTGGCAAAGTGGGTGGGGTTATATCCTGCCTGTTTGGCCCTGTCCGGTATCATCGGATGGGGCCACAGTGTCTTCTGATCCCTCCTGTCTCAGCCTCCAGTATTTATGCTGCAGTAGTTTATGTGTCGGGGGCTAGGGTCAGTCTGTTACATCTGGAGTATTTCTCTTGTCTTATCCGGTGTCCTGTGTGTATTTAAATATGCTCTCTCTAATTCTCTCTTTCTGTCTTTCTCTCGGAGGACCTGAGCCCTAGGACCATGCCTCAGGACTACCTGGTATGATGACTCCTTGCTGTCCCCAGTCCACCTGGCCGTGCTGCTGCGCCAGTTTCAACTGTTCTGCCTGCGGCTATGGAACCCTGACCTGTTCACCGGACGTGCTTGTTGCACCCTCGACAACTACTATGATTATTATTATTTGACCATGCTGGTCATTTATGAACATTTTAACATTTTAACATTTTGACCATGTTCTGTTATAATATCCACCCTGCACAGCCAGAAGAGGACTGGCCACCCTCATAGCCTGGTTCCTCTCTAGGTTTCTTCCTAGGTTTTTGGCCTTTCTAGGGAGTTTTTCCTAGGGAGTTTTTCCTAGCCACCGTGCTTCTTTCATGCTTTGCTTGCTGTTTGGGGTTTTAGGCTGGGTTTCTGTACAGCACTTTGAGAATATCAGCTGATGTACGAAGGGCTATATAAAAATAAATTTGATTTGATTTTGAAATTTGATGTGTTACCTTCTCTAAGGATGCTGTAGGCCAGGATGTGTTACCTTCTCTAAGGATGCTGTAGGCCAGGATGTGTTACCTTCTCTAAGGATGCTGTAGGCCAGGATGTTTTACCTTCTCTAAGGATGCTGTAGGCCAGGATATGAGCTCTGTCCCAGTCCCTCCTCTGTCGGCACAGAGCAGTGTAGACTCTGACCAGAGCCTGGAGGTGAGACCCAGGCAGCTCAGTCCTCTCAGTCTTCAGCTTAGTCAGCATCACCGACATCAGATCATCTGCCAGAGGCTGACAAGTCACAGGAAAACCATGTACCAATGATTCACAGGAGAGCCATGTACCAAGGATTCACAGGACAGCCGTGTACCAAGGACTCACAGGACAGCCGTGTACCAAGGATTCACAGGACAGCCGTGTACCAAGGATTCACAGGACAACCGTGTACCAAGGATTCACAGGACAACCGTGTACCAAGGATTCACGGGACAACCATGTAAGAGGCGTTCACGTCTACAAATTAAAGGGATACTTTAGGATCTCTGCTAGCAGATACCATAGACTTCTAGTCATTGTGCTAACGCTAGTTAGCAATTGTGCTAGAGCTAGTTAGCAACTACGTTCAAACTGCACGGAGACATAAAAATGGTTCATCCGACTCTGGGGAAGTAGATAAAAGGGTCTCGTTGCCAAAATCCAGAAGCATGCCTTTAAAAGATACTAAGGCAAATATGCTACGTAGACTACTAGGCAAAGCTGTACGTGACTAACCTGATTCTACGTAGACTACTAGGCAAAGCTGTACGTGACTAACCTGATTCTCGTAGACTACTAGGCAAAGCTGTACGTGACTAACCTGATTCTACGTAGACTACTAGGCAAAGCTGTACGTGACTAACCTGATTCTACGTAGACTACTAGGCAAAGCTGTACGTGACTAACCTGATTCTACGTAGACTACTAGGCAAAGCTGTACGTGACTAACCTGATTCTCGTAGACTACTAGGCAAAAGCTGTACGTGACTAACCTGATTCTCGTAGACTACTAGGCAAAGCTGTACGTGACTAACCTGATTCTCGTAGACTACTAGGCAAAAGCTGTACGCGACTAACCTGATTCTCACGTAGACTACTAGGCAAAGCTGTACGTGACTAACCTGATTCTACGTAGACTACTAGGCAAAGCTGTACGTGACTAACCTGATTCTCGTAGACTACTAGGCAAAGCTGTACGTGACTAACCTGATTCTCACGTAGACTACTAGGCAAAGCTGTACGTGACTAACCTGATTCTCACGTAGACTACTAGGCAAAAGCTGTACGTGACTAACCTGATTCTACGTAGACTACTAGGCAAAGCTGTACGTGACTAACCTGATTCTACGTAGACTACTAGGCAAAGCTGTACGTGACTAACCTGATTCTACGCAGACTACTAGGCAAAGCTGTACGTGACTAACCTGATTCTACGTAGACTACTAGGCAAAGCTGTACGTGACTAACCTGATTCTACGTAGACTACTAGGCAAAGCTGTACGTGACTAACCTGATTCTACGTAGACTACTAGGCAAAGCTGTGCGTGACTAACCTGATTCTACGTAGACTACTAGGCAGAGCTGTACGTCACTAACCTGATTGTTTGAGAACTCAGAGAGGACCTCCTTCTCCTCATCCCGTAACACAGGCTTCCTAGACAGATTCCCAACAAACAGGTGACTCTTGATGACAGGCAACAGGTCAAAACACTGGGCTTCTATCTTCTCTAAGGCCTGGGATATGGAGGCGTCGCTGCTGGTTTCCCAACCAGTTTCTCCTTCTCTGTAGGCTGTGAAGAACTCCCATGTTGAGGTGTCCTGAGTAGTGGGTCGGGACTGGCTGATGTCGTGGAGGATATCCCCTTAGCAGCAGGGCCGGCCGTCGCCCCAGCAGGGCCGGCCGTCGCCCCCAGCAGGGCCGGGGAGCAGTTATCCAGCCTCAGCCTTTTGGCACTCTTTGGTAGAAGCATGTTGACTCCACTTCGCTTCCCTCTTTGTTCTGTTTTGGTGAAAGCCGTGGACGAGGAGTTGATGGTTTTGAAGCCAGATACCTGACTGACTGAGCTGGAGGGTGTAGTCCCCGTCTCAGCAGCAGACATACAGATGTTTCCTCGGAGGATACCGAGAGTCCAGGCACGGGCAGACAGTTCTGGATACATGCTGTCTAGAATCCTCATGGAGTTCTCCTGGGCGGGACTAGTGGAGGAAGAGGAAGGGCTGAAGGCAGGAAGTCTCCCTGGAACAGGAAGGGCGTGTTTAGGAGTGGCTGAACCAAACTGTAGTGGTGAGGAAGGAGCGGTTCGAGACGGGGAGCTCAACATCTGACCATCAGGTGCTGTTTGGGACCCCAGAGGGGAAACAGGTCTTTCCATTGGTGAGGGAAAGGACAGTTTACCAATCACCTGTCTTGGATTAGCAGGTTTTACCGGTCTCGGAGGAGTTACAGTGAGAGGCATCAGAAGAGGAGGTAGTGGAGGACCCATTTCAAAGCGAACCTTCCCAATAGGAATTTTCCCTGTAGGTTCTGGGAAGTGGCCCACAGGCAAGGCTGCTGTGGGTTCTGGGGAGTGGCCCACAGGCAAGGCTGCTGGCCTGATCCCTTCCCTCATGTCAGGGCTGAGTCTTTCAATAATAACTTTACATGAAAGGGTGGCCGTTTGCTGGCCGTCCCGTGGGGGCCGCGCCGTCTTTCCCCTGAGCTCGTTTGGACTGCGTTTGATCTAACAAGACTCTTCCTGACACGCCCACTTCTAATACTGATCATCTCAGTCTGGGCATTTCCACGTAGTTTCTCAGACCCTTCATCCGTCAGCTGGGACTCCGACCTCGACTCAGAGATGCAGTCGGTGGTTGTAGGATGCTTACGGTCAGCTTTCATATCCTGGTGTTGAAGAACATGGACCGGGCGATCACAATCTTTCAGCATCCCGTTGTTCAAAAGCTCCTCACTCTTTAACTCTGCAGGAGACGGTGGACTCCTAACATCTGACCCCGGGTCTTCAGCATCTTTCTTTCCATTCATCCTCTTCGGTTGTGTACCAGATCTCAGGAGCTTCACGTTCACCACAGGGTAAAGACATATGGGACTATGTAACCTCTTGCATAGTGTATGGTTTGTGCTACTCTGAGCATTGGGTTTTGTTGCCTGGATGTCTTCATGGACTTCAGATGTTGTAGTACACATCTCTACATTCTTTACAGAGCTCATTAAACTGGCAGGAGAGATGTGGACACCAGATTTTGGCAGAGGTGCCAGAGACTTCCGTTTAAATGATGATGATGATTCCTCTGCCCCAGATGAATGGACCGTGATGACTTTTGATACCATACCTACATCTGTCAGTCCTTCTGTCTGACGACTGGGGGAGACCAGTCCTTCTGTCGGACGACTGGGGGAGACCAGTCCTTCTGTCGGACGACTGGGGGAGACCAGTCCTTCTGTCGGACGACTGGGGGAGACCAGTCCTTCTGTCGGACGACTGGGGGAGACCAGTCCTTCTGTCGGACGACTGGGGGAGACCAGTACATCACGAACCGGTTTCCAAGAGAAACCCCCTTCTTGGTCTTTATCCGATTCCTGGCCTGTAAACAACTCGTGTTGTTTACGGAGACCTGCTCGAGGAGCTGCTTTCGGATCAGTTGTGTTACATTGAGTTTTAGGAGCCCATTCACTCAGTTGGTCCGGACCAGTCAGCGTCTCAGCAGAACATTCTACCAGAGAACTGGGTTCCAGCTGTTTAGTGGTGGGAGTTTGAGACACGCTGGCCTCTCCCGTATGATCTTTAATTCCTTCTACTTCGTCCGAGTCCCCATGGTCGATGCTCTGACCCTCCAAGACACATCCTTTATAACATGGGTTAGTCTCAACATCCATTGCTGTCATGTCTGGTGAGGAGTCCTGCACTTGTTCTCCTTGTGTCTGGGTGAGTGAGGTCCGAACGGTGCCGGTACGGACAGAGGTGTTGCCCGGAGGATCCGCTGAGCTTGGGAGACACTCTGTGGCTTTGGTAAAGGACGGTAGATCAATAGAGGAGGTTTGAGTCTCTCCTGATGGGGATTGGATGGTTTTAGCAGCTGGTTCTACCTGCATGTCTTCCTGTTCACAGACAGACACACTGTTCCTCTCTTTCTCTCCTGACGTCCCCGTGGACAGATCAGGGCTTTCTCTCAGAGTATAATTAGTGTTGTCTGAGACGGGGCTTTCTCTCAGAGTAGAATGAATTCTGTCTGATGGTAGTTCCACTGAGGAGTCTGCAGGTTGTTGTCCTGCCAACACAAGAGCCATCTGATTGGCTGGTCCAGGTTGCTGTCCTGCTGTCTGATTGGCTGGTCCTGTAGTGTAGACAGAGTGGTTTCTGTTCTCTAGAGGAGATCTGGTCTCTCCTGACTCCAAGACATCATCCAACCTCTCCTGAGCTGAGGAGCAGGCTAAGGGGAGAGGACAGGAGGCAGCGGCTTGAACCAGTCCAGGATCTCCTCAACTGATCTACTATGTTTATGGCCTGGCGGGTCACCGTTCCTGCTGGGTCCGTGGCCTGGCGGGTCACCGTTCCTGCTGGGTCCGTGGCCTGGCGGGTCACTGTTCCTGCTGGGTCCGTGGCCTGGCGGGTCACCGTTCCTGCTGGGTCCGTGGCCTGGCGGGTCAATGTTCCTGCTGGGTCCGTGGCCTGGCGGGTCACTGTTCCTGCTGGGTCCGTGGCCTGGCGGGTCACCGTTCCTGCTGGGTCCGTGGCCTGGCGGGTCACCGTTCCTGCTGGGTCCGTGGCCTGGCGGGTCACCGTTCCTGCTGGGTCCGTGGCCTGGCGGGTCACCGTTCCTGCTGGGTCCGTGGCCTGGCGGGTCACCGTTCCTGCTGGGTCCGTGGCCTGGCGGGTCACCGTTCCTGCTGGGTCCGGGGCCTGGCGGGTCACTGTTCCTGCTGGGTCCGGGGCCTGGCGGGTCACCATTAGGTCCGTCGGGTTCAACTATGCTGCTGTCCTGTAGGTGCTCCTTTAACTGCTGTTTTCTCCTGGCTGTGAGTGAGAGACAGAGAGAGACAGAGAGCGAGACAGAGACAGAGAGCGCGACAGAGACAGAGAGCGACAGAGACAGAGAGCGCGACAGAGACAGAGAGCGCGACAGAGACAGAGAGCGCGACAGAGAGAGAGAGCGCGACAGAGAGAGAGAGCGCGACAGAGAGAGAGCGCGACAGAGAGAGAGAGCGAGACAGAGAGAGAGAGCGAGACAGAGAGAGCGAGACAGAGGGAGACAGACAGAGAGAGACAGACAGAGAGAGACAGACAGAGAGAGAGACAGAGAGAGATATAATGATGTTCTGGTCTGTTGTAACAAGGGGAGGTCCATTAAATCATATGACATCATCACAATGCGTCCTGAATACATACCAGGGAGGTGTGATGAGGGAGGAGCTACACACACCCACAGATCCTCCAGCAGCCTCTGGACCTTCTCTGTAAAACACACCACCGTATCAACACCGTGACGACTAGGCACTACACCCCACCGTATCAACACCGTGACGACTAGGTACTACACCCCACCCGTATCAACACCGTGACGACTAGGTACTACACCCCACCGTATCAACACCGTGACGACTGTAGGTACTACACCCCACCGTATCAACACCGTGACGACTAGGTACTACACCCCACCGTATCAACACCGTGACGACTAGGTACTACACCCCACCGTATCAACACCGTGACGACTAGGTACTACACCCCACCGTATCAACACCGTGGCGACTGTAGGTACTACACCCCACCGTATCAACACCGTGACGACTGTAGGTACTACACCCCACCGTATCAACACCGTGACAACTAGGTACTACACCCGCCGTATCAACACCGTGACGACTGTAGGTACTACACCCCACCGTGTCAACACCGTGACGACTAGGCACTACACCCCACCGTATCAACACCGTGACGACTGTAGGTACTACACCCCACCGTATCAACACCGTGACGACTGTAGGCACTACACCCCACCGTATCAACACCCGTGACGACTAGGCACTACACCCCACCGTATCAACACCGTGACGACTAGGCACTACACCCCACCGTATCAACACCGTGACGACTGTAGGCACTACCCCCCACCGTATCAACACCGTGACGACTTGGCACTACACCCCACCGTATCAACACCATGACGACTGTAGGTACTACACCCCACCGTATCAACTCCGTGACGACTGTAGGTACTACACCCCACCGTATCAACACCGTGACGACTGTAGGTACTACACCCCGTCGTATCAACACCGTGACGACTGTAGGTACTACACCCCACCGTATCAACACCGTGACGACTGTAGGTACTACACCCCGTCGTATCAACACCGTGACGACTGTAGGTACTACACCCCACCGTATCAACACCGTGACGACTGTAGGCACTACACCCCACCGTATCAACACCGTGACGACTAGGTACTACACCCCACCGTATCAACACCATGACGACTGTAGGCACTACATTTAACCAGGAATGTCAGTTAAGAACTAATTCTTATTTACAATGACGGCCTACCGGGGAACAGTGGGTTAACTGCCTTGTTCAGGGGCAGAACGACAGATTTGTACCTTGTCAGCTCAGGGATTCAATTTAGCAACCTTTGGGTTACTGGCCCAACGATGTAAACACTAGGCGACCTGCCGCCACAAAGGTACTAGTGTGGGGTATTATTAACCTGTTATGGATAGGGGGCAGTATTTTCACGGCCGGATAAAAACGTACCCGATTTAATCTGATTATTACTCCTGCCCAGAAACTAGAATATGCATATAATTATTAGCTTTGGATAGAAAACACTCCAAAGTTTCTAAAACTGTTTGAATGGTGTCTGTGAGTATAACAGAACTCATATGGCAGGCCAAAACCTGAGAAGATTACATACAGGAAGTGCCCTGTCTGACCATTTCTTGGCCTTCTTGATCATCTCTATCCAATACAAGGGATCTCTGCTGTTACATGACACTTCCTACGGCTCCCATAGGCTCTCAGAAGGCGGCAAAAAGCTGAATCGTGGCTTTGCAGGCCCTGGCTGAAAAACATTCGCGCGTTTGGATAGTGGTCGGTCAGAGTACTATGAGACTGAGGCGCGTGCACGAGACGACCCCATGTTTTTATTCTTTCGTCTTTGAACGTAAACAACGACTCCCGGTCGGAATATTATCGCTTTTTTACGAGAAAAATAGCATAAAAATGTATTTTAAACAGCGGTTGACATGCTTCGAAGTACGGTAATGGAATATTTTGACATTTTTTGTCACGAAACGCGTCGGGCGCGTAACCCTTCATCACCCTTGGATAGTGTCTTGAACGCACAAACAAAACGCCACTATTTGGATATACCTATGGATTATTTTGAACCAAACCAACATTTGTTATTGAAGTAGAAGTCCTGGGAGTGCATTCTGACGAAGAACAGCAAAGGTAATCAAACTTTTCTAATAGTAAATCGGAGTTTGGTGAGGGTCAAACTTGGTGGGGGTCAAAATAGCTAGCCATGATGGCCGGGCTATCTACTCAGAATATTGCAAAATGTGCTTTCACCGAAAAGCTATCTTAAAATCGGACATAGCGAGTGCATAAAGGAGTTCTGTATCTATAATTCTTAAAATAATTGTTATGTTTTTTGTTAACGTTTATCGTGAGTAATTTAGTAAATTCACCGGAAGTGTTCGGTGGGAATGCTAGTTCTGAACGTCACATGCTAATGTAAAAAGCTGGTTTTTGATATAAATATGAACTTGATTGAACAAAACATGCATGTATTGTATAACATAATGTCCTAGGGTTGTCATCTGATGAAGATCATCAAAGGTTAGTGCTGCATTTAGCTGTGGTTTTGTTTTTTGTGACATTATATGCTAGCTTGAAAAATGGGTGTCTGATTATTTCTGGCTGGGTACTCTGCTGACATAATCTAATGTTTTGCTTTCGCTGTAAAGCCTTTTTGAAATCGGACAGTGTGGTTAGATAAAGGAGAGTCTTGTCTTTAAAATGGTGTAAAATAGTAATATGTTTGAAAAATGGAAGTTTTTGTATTTTTGAGGAATTTGTAATTCGCGCCACGCCTATCATTGGATATTGGAGCAGGTGTTCCGCTAGCGGCACATCTAGATGTATTAACTTGGGTTATAGTGCAGTAAAAACATACCTCTATCCACCTTTGTTTCTTCAGGTGCCGTTGCTTGAGTTGATGTGCTCTTTAATACTAAACAAAGACATGATTGGACTTAATTAACAAACGCTGTGATATTACTACTGCTACTACTATTATTACTACTACTATTAATACCACCACTACTACTACTACTACTACTACTACTGCTACTATTAATACCGCTACTATTACTGCTACTGCTGCTGCTACTACTATTATTACTACTGCTACTACTACTACTAATACCGCTACTGTTACTGCTACTACTGCTACTACTACTGCTACTGCTACTATTAATACCGCTACTATTACTACTACTGCTACTGCTGCTGCTACTATTATTACTACTGCTACTACTACTACTATTAATACCGCTACTGTTACTACCACCACTACTACCACTGCTGCTGCTACTGCTACTACTGCTGCTACTGCTGCTGCTACTACTGTTGCTACTGCTACTACTGTTGCTACTACTACTACTGCAACTACTACTACTGCAACTACTGCTACTACTGCTGCTACTACTACTGTTGCTACTACTGCTACTACTGCTGCTACTACTACTGTTGCTACTACTGCTACTGCTGCTGCTACTGCTGCTGCTGCTACTACTGCTGCTACTACTACTGCTGCTACTGCTGCTGCTACTGCTGCTACTGCTGCTACTGCTGCTGCTACTGCTACGGTTGCTACTACTGCTACTGTTGCTACTACTGCTACTGTTGCTACTACTGCTACTGTTGCTACTACTGCTACTACTGTTGCTACTACTACTACTGCTACTGCTACTGCTACTACTGTTGCTACTACTACTACTGCTACTGCTACTACTGTTGCTACTACTACTACTACTGCAACTACTACTACTGCAACTACTGCTACTACTGCTGCTACTACTACTGTTGCTACTACTACTACTACTGCTGCTGCTGCTACTGCTACTACTGCTACTGTTGCTACTACTGCTACTGTTGCTACTACTGCTACTGTTGCTACTGTTGCTACTACTGCTACTACTGCTACTACTGCTACTGTTGCTACTACTGCTGCTACTGTTGCTACTGTTGCTGCTACTACTACTACTGCTACTGTTGCTACTGCTACTGTTGCTACTGCTGCTACTGCTACTGTTGCTACTGCTGCTACTGCTACTGTTGCTACTGCTGCTACTGCTGCTACTGCTGCTACTGCTGCTACTGCTGCTACTGCTGCTACTGCTGCTACCGCTGCTACGCTGCTGCCCTACCAGCTGCTGCTGCCGCTGCCACGCTGCCGCTACCCGCCGCTGCAACAGCGCTGCTACTGCTGCTGCTACTGCTACTACTGCTGCCACTGCTGCTGCTGCCGCAGCACCGCTGCTGCTGCTACTACTGCTACTGCTACTACTGCTACTGCTACTGCTACTGCTACTACTGCTGCTACTACTGCTGCTACTACTGCTGCTACTACTGCTGCTACTACTGCTGCTACTACTGCTGCTACTACTACTACTGCTACTACTACTGCTGCTACTACTGCTGCTGCTACTACTGTTGCTGCTACTAACAGCAGAGTTACCTTTATTCTTCTCCGTCTCCAGTTTCTGTAGTCGTTCCTGGAATAGAAAGAGGGTCCAATCAGACTGTTTCAAAACACTTTACAGTTAATACTACAGCCAATCAGACAGTCTCAAACACTCTACAACAGCGGTCACCAACCTTTTCTGAGTCAAGATCACCGAGTCAAAATGCAACAAGACTTAAGAAAACGTAACCAATTAAAAACAGTTCTGTAGCAATGAGGTTTGAGCAGTCGGCTATAGGCCCAATACATTATCACTGCATATTGGCTATGCTCAGTAGGCCCAATACATTATCACTGCATATTGGCTGTAGGCCCAATACATTATCACTGCATATTGGCTATGCTCAGTAGGCCCAATACATTATCACTGCATATTGGCTATGCTCAGTAGGCCCAATACATTATCACTGCATATTGGCTATGCTCAGTAGGCCCAATACATTATCATTACATATTGGCTATGCTCAGTAGGCCCAATACATTATCACTGCATATTGGCTATGCTCAGTAGGCCCAATACATTATCACTGCATATTGGCTATGCTCAGTAGGACCAATACATTATCATTACATATTGGCTATGCTCAGTAGGCCCAATACATTATCACTGCATATTGGCTATGCTCAGTAGGCCCAATACATTATCACTGCATATTGGCTATGCTCAGTAGGCCCAATACATTATCACTGCATATTGGCTATGCTCAGTAGGCCCAATACATTATCACTGCATATTGGCTATGCTCAGTAGGCCCAATACATTATCACTGCATATTGGCTATGCTCAGTAGGCTATAGGTCCAATACATTATCACTGCATATTGGCTATGCTCAGTAGGCTATAGGCCCAATACATTATCACTGCATATTGTCTATGCTCAGTAGGCCCAATACATTATCACTGCATATTGGCTATGCTCAGTAGGCTGTAGGCCCAATCCATTATCACTGCATATTGGCTATGCTCAGTAGGTCCAATACATTATCACTGCATATTGGCTATGCTCAGTAGGCCCAATACATTATCACTGCATATTGTCTATGCTCAGTAGGCCCAATACATTATCACTGCATATTGGCTATGCTCAGTAGGCTGTAGGCCCAATCCATTATCACTGCATATTGGCTATGCTCAGTAGGTCCAATACATTATCACTGCATATTGGCTATGCTCAGTAGGCCCAATACATTATCACTGCATATTGGCTATGCTCAGTAGGCCCAATACATTATCACTGCATATTGGCTATGCTCAGTAGGCTATAGGCCCAATACATTATCACTACATATTGGCTATGCTCAGTAGGCCCAATCCATTATCACTGCATATTGGCTATGCTCAGTAGGCTGTAGGCCCAATACATTAACACTGCATATTGGCTATGCTCAGTAGGCTGTAGGTCCAATACATTATCACTGCATATTGGCTATGCTCAGTAGGCCCAATACATTATCACTGCATATTGGCTATGCTCAGTAGGCTGTAGGTCCAATACATTATCACTGCATATTGGCTATGCTCAGTAGGCTGTAGGCCCAATACATTATCACTGCATATTGGCTATGCTCAGTAGGCTATAGGTCCAATACATTATCACTGCATATTGGCTATGCTCAGTAGGCCCAATACATTATCACTGCATATTGGCTATGCTCAGTAGTCCCAATACATTATCACTGCATATTGGCTATGCTCAGTAGGCTATAGGCCCAATACATTATCACTGCATATTGGCTATGCTCAGTAGTCCCAATACATTATCACTGCATATTGGCTATGCTCAGTAGGCCCAATACATTATCACTGCATATTGGCTATGCTCAGTAGTCCCAATACATTATCACTGCATATTGGCTATGCTCAGTAGGTCCAATACATTATCACTGCATATTGGCTATGCTCAGTAGGCCCAATACATTATCACTGCATATTGGCTATGCTCAGTAGGCTATAGGTCCAATACATTATCACTGCATATTGGCTATGCTCAGTAGGTCCAATACATTATCACTGCATATTGGCTATGCTCAGTAGGCCCAATACATTATCACTGCATATTGGCTATGCTCAGTAGTCCCAATACATTATCACTGCATATTGGCTATGCTCAGTAGTCCCAATACATTATCACTGCATATTGGCTATGCTCAGTAGGCTATAGGTCCAATACATTATCACTGCATATTGGCTATGCTCAGTAGTCCCAATACATTATCACTGCATATTGGCTATGCTCAGTAGTCCCAATACATTATCACTGCATATTGTCTATGCTCAGTAGTCCCAATACATTATCACTGCATATTGGCTATGCTCAGTAGTCCCAATACATTATCACTGCATATTGGCTATGCTCAGTAGTCCCAATACATTATCACTGCATATTGGCTATGCTCAGTAGGCTATAGGTCCAATACATTATCACTGCATATTGGCTATGCTCAGTAGTCCCAATACATTATCACTGCATATTGGCTATGCTCAGTAGGTCCAATACATTATCACTGCATATTGTCTATGCTCAGTAGTCCCAATACATTATCACTGCATATTGTCTATGCTCAGTAGTCTGTAGGTCCAATACATTATCACTGCATATTGGCTATGCTCAGTAGGCCCAATACATTATCACTGCATATTGTCTATGCTCAGTAGTCCCAATACATTATCACTGCATATTGTCTATGCTCAGTAGTCCCAATACATTATCACTGCATATTGTCTATGCTCAGTAGTCCCAATACATTATCACTGCATATTGGCTATGCTCAGTAGGCTATAGGCCCAATACATTATCACTGCATATTGGCTATGCTCAGTAGGCCCAATACATTATCACTGCATATTGGCTATGCTCAGTAGGCCCAATACATTATCACTGCATATTGGCTATGCTCAGTAGGTCCAATACATTATCACTGCATATTGTCTATGCTCAGTAGGCCCAATACATTATCACTGCATATTGGCTATGCTCAGTAGGCCCAATACATTATCACTGCATATTGGCTATGCTCAGTAGTCCCAATACATTATCACTGCATATTGGCTATGCTCAGTAGGCCCAATACATTATCACTGCATATTGGCTATGCTCAGTAGTCCCAATACATTATCACTGCATATTGGCTATGCTCAGTAGGCCCAATACATTATCACTGCATATTGGCTATGCTCAGTAGGCCCAATACATTATCACTGCATATTGGCTATGCTCAGTAGGCCCAATACATTATCACTGCATATTGGCTATGCTCAGTAGTCCCAATACATTATCACTGCATATTGGCTATGCTCAGTAGGCCCAATACATTATCACTGCATATTGGCTATGCTCAGTAGGCCCAATACATTATCACTGCATATTGGCTATGCTCAGTAGGCCCAATACATTATCACTGCATATTGGCTATGCTCAGTAGGCTATAGGCCCAATACATTATCACTGCATATTGGCTATGCTCAGTAGGCTGTAGGTCCAATACATTATCACTGCATATTGGCTATGCTCAGTAGGCCCAATACATTATCATTACATATTGGCTATGCTCAGTAGTCCCAATACATTATCACTGCATATTGGCTATGCTCAGTAGGTCCAATACATTATCACTGCATATTGGCTATGCTCAGTAGGCCCAATACATTATCACTGCATATTGTCTATGCTCAGTAGGCTATAGGTCCAATACATTATCACTGCATATTGGCTATGCTCAGTAGGTCCAATACATTATCACTGCATATTGGCTATGCTCAGTAGGCCCAATACATTATCACTGCATATTGGCTATGCTCAGTAGTCCCAATACATTATCACTGCATATTGGCTATGCTCAGTAGTCCCAATACATTATCACTGCATATTGGCTATGCTCAGTAGGCTATAGGTCCAATACATTATCACTGCATATTGGCTATGCTCAGTAGTCCCAATACATTATCACTGCATATTGTCTATGCTCAGTAGTCCCAATACATTATCACTGCATATTGTCTATGCTCAGTAGTCCCAATACATTATCACTGCATATTGGCTATGCTCAGTAGTCCCAATACATTATCACTGCATATTGGCTATGCTCAGTAGTCCCAATACATTATCACTGCATATTGGCTATGCTCAGTAGGCTATAGGTCCAATACATTATCACTGCATATTGGCTATGCTCAGTAGTCCCAATACATTATCACTGCATATTGGCTATGCTCAGTAGGTCCAATACATTATCACTGCATATTGTCTATGCTCAGTAGTCCCAATACATTATCACTGCATATTGTCTATGCTCAGTAGTCTGTGGGTCCAATACATTATCACTGCATATTGGCTATGCTCAGTAGGCCCAATACATTATCACTGCATATTGTCTATGCTCAGTAGTCCCAATACATTATCACTGCATATTGTCTATGCTCAGTAGTCCCAATACATTATCACTGCATATTGTCTATGCTCAGTAGTCCCAATACATTATCACTGCATATTGGCTATGCTCAGTAGGCTAAAGGCCCAATACATTATCACTGCATATTGGCTATGCTCAGTAGGCCCAATACATTATCACTGCATATTGGCTATGCTCAGTAGGCCCAATACATTATCACTGCATATTGGCTATGCTCAGTAGGTCCAATACATTATCACTGCATATTGTCTATGCTCAGTAGGCCCAATACATTATCACTGCATATTGGCTATGCTCAGTAGGTCCAATACATTATCACTGCATATTGTCTATGCTCAGTCGGCTGTAGGCCCAATACATTATCACTGCATATTGGCTATGCTCAGTAGGCCCAATACATTATCACTGCATATTGGCTATAGGCCCAATACATTATCACTGCATATTGGCTATAGGCCCAATACATTATCACTGCATATTGGCTATGCTCAGTAGGCCCAATACATTATCACTGCATATTGGCTATGCTCAGTAGGTCCAATACATTATCACTGCATATTGTCTATGCTCAGTAGTCCCAATACATTATCACTGCATATTGTCTATGCTCAGTAGTCTGTAGGTCCAATACATTATCACTGCATATTGGCTATGCTCAGTAGGCCCAATACATTATCACTGCATATTGTCTATGCTCAGTAGTCCCAATACATTATCACTGCATATTGTCTATGCTCAGTAGTCCCAATACATTATCACTGCATATTGTCTATGCTCAGTAGTCCCAATACATTATCACTGCATATTGGCTATGCTCAGTAGGCTATAGGCCCAATACATTATCACTGCATATTGGCTATGCTCAGTAGGCCCAATACATTATCACTGCATATTGGCTATGCTCAGTAGGCCCAATACATTATCACTGCATATTGGCTATGCTCAGTAGGTCCAATACATTATCACTGCATATTGTCTATGCTCAGTAGGCCCAATACATTATCACTGCATATTGGCTATGCTCAGTAGGTCCAATACATTATCACTGCATATTGTCTATGCTCAGTCGGCTGTAGGCCCAATACATTATCACTGCATATTGGCTATGCTCAGTAGGCCCAATACATTATCACTGCATATTGGCTATAGGCCCAATACATTATCACTGCATATTGGCTATAGGCCCAATACATTATCACTGCATATTGGCTATGCTCAGTAGGCCCAATACATTATCACTGCATATTGGCTATAGGCCCAATACATTATCACTGCATATTGGCTATAGGCCCAATACATTATCACTGCATATTGGCTATGCTCAGTAGGCCCAATACATTATCACTGCATATTGGCTATGCTCAGTAGGCCCAATACATTATCACTGCATATTGTCTATGCTCAGTAGGCCCAATACATTATCACTGCATATTGGCTATGCTCAGTAGGCCCAATACATTATCACTGCATATTGGCTATGCTCAGTAGTCCCAATACATTATCACTGCATATTGGCTATGCTCAGTAGTCCCAATACATTATCACTGCATATTGTCTATGCTCAGTAGGTCCAATATATTATCACTGCATATTGTCTATGCTCAGTAGGCTATAGGTCCAATACATTATCACTGCATATTGGCTATGCTCAGTAGGCTATAGGTCCAATACATTATCACTGCATATTGGCTATGCTCAGTAGGCCCAATACATTATCACTGCATATTGGCTATGCTCAGTAGGCCCAATACATTATCACTGCATATTGGCTATGCTCAGTAGGCCCAATACATTATCACTGCATATTGGCTATGCTCAGTAGTCCCAATACATTATCACTGCATATTGTCTATGCTCAGTAGGCCCAATACATTATCACTGCATATTGGCTATGCTCAGTAGTCCCAATACATTATCACTGCATATTGTCTATGCTCAGTAGGCCCAATACATTATCACTGCATATTGGCTATGCTCAGTAGGCTATAGGCCCAATACATTATCACTGCATATTGTCTATGCTCAGTAGTCCCAATACATTATCACTGCATATTGGCTATGCTCAGTAGGCCCAATACATTATCACTGCATATTGGCTATGCTCAGTAGGCTATAAGCCCAATACATTATCACTGCATATTGTCTATGCTCAGTAGTCCCAATACATTATCACTGCATATTGGCTATGCTCAGTAGGCTATAGGCCCAATACATTATCACTGCATATTGTCTATGCTCAGTAGGCCCAATACATTATCACTGCATATTGTCTATGCTCAGTAGGCCCAATACATTATCACTGCATATTGGCTATGCTCAGTAGTCCCAATACATTATCACTGCATATTGGCTATGCTCAGTAGGCTATAGGCCCAATACATTATCACTGCATATTGTCTATGCTCAGTAGGCCCAATACATTATCACTGCATATTGTCTATGCTCAGTAGGCCCAATACATTATCACTGCATATTGGCTATGCTCAGTAGTCCCAATACATTATCACTGCATATTGGCTATGCTCAGTAGGTCCAATACATTATCACTGCATATTGGCTATGCTCAGTAGGCTGTAGGCCCAATACATTATCACTGCATATTGGCTATGCTCAGTAGGCTATAGGTCCAATACATTATCACTGCATATTGGCTATGCTCAGTAGGCCCAATACATTATCACTGCATATTGGCTATGCTCAGTAGGTCCAATACATTATCACTGCATATTGGCTATGCTCAGTAGGCCCAATACATTATCAATGCATATTGGCTATGCTCAGTAGGCCCAATACATTATCACTGCATATTGGCTATGCTCAGTAGGTCCAATACATTATCACTGCATATTGGCTATGCTCAGTAGGCCCAATACATTATCACTGCATATTGGCTATGCTCAGTAGTCCCAATACATTATCACTGCATATTGGCTATGCTCAGTAGGCCCAATACATTATCACTGCATATTGGCTATGCTCAGTAGGCTGTAGGTCCAATACATTATCACTACATATTGGCTATGCTCAGTAGGCCCAATTCATTATCACTGCATATTGGCTATGCTCAGTAGGTCCAATACATTATCACTACATATTGGCTATGCTCAGTAGGTCCAATACATTATCACTGCATATTGGCTATGCTCAGTAGGCCCAATACATTATCACTGCATATTGGCTATGCTCAGTAGGCCCAATACATTATCACTGCATATTGGCTATGCTCAGTAGGCTGTAGGTCCAATACATTATCACTACATATTGGCTATGCTCAGTAGGCCCAATACATTATCACTGCATATTGGCTATGCTCAGTAGGTCCAATACATTATCACTACATATTGGCTATGCTCAGTAGGTCCAATACATTATCACTGCATATTGGCTATGCTCAGTAGGCTATAGGCCCAATACATTATCACTGCATATTGGCTATGCTCAGTAGGCTATAGGCCCAATACATTATCACTGCATATTGGCTATGCTCAGTAGTCCAATACATTATCACTGCATATTGGCTATGCTCAGTAGGTCCAATACATTATCACTGCATATTGGCTATGCTCAGTAGGCTATAGGCCCAATACATTATCACTGCATATTGGCTATGCTCAGTAGGTCCAATACATTATCACTGCATATTGGCTATGCTCAGTAGGCCCAATACATTATCACTGCATATTGGCTATGCTCAGTAGGCTATAGGCCCAATACATTATCACTGCATATTGGCTATGCTCAGTAGGTCCAATACATTATCACTGCATATTGGCTATGCTCAGTAGGCCCAATACATTATCACTGCATATTGGCTATGCTCAGTAGGCTATAGGCCCAATACATTATCACTGCATATTGGCTATGCTCAGTAGGTCCAATACATTATCACTGCATATTGGCTATGCTCAGTAGGTCCAATACATTATCACTGCATATTGGCTATGCTCAGTAGGTCCAATACATTATCACTGCATATTGGCTATGCTCAGTAGGCCCAATACATTATCACTGCATATTGGCTATGCTCAGTAGGTCCAATACATTATCACTACATATTGGCTATGCTCAGTAGGTCCAATACATTATCACTGCATATTGGCTATGCTCAGTAGTCCCAATACATTATCACTGCATATTGGCTATGCTCAGTAGGTCCAATACATTATCATTACATATTGGCTATGCTCAGTAGGCCCAATACATTATCACTGCATATTGGCTATGCTCAGTAGGCTGTAGGTCCAATACATTATCACTGCATATTGGCTATGCTCAGTAGGTCCAATACATTATCACTGCATATTGGCTATGCTCAGTAGGCCCAATACATTATCACTGCATATTGGCTATGCTCAGTAGGCCCAATACATTATCACTGCATATTGGCTATGCTCAGTAGGCCCAATACATTATCACTGCATATTGGCTATGCTCAGTAGGCCCAATACATTATCACTGCATATTGGCTATGCTCAGTAGGCTGTAGGCCCAATACATTATCACTGCATATTGGCTATGCTCAGTAGGCTATAGGCCCAATACATTATCACTGCATATTGGCTATGCTCAGTAGGTCCAATACATTATCACTGCATATTGGCTATGCTCAGTAGGCCCAATACATTATCACTGCATATTGGCTATGCTCAGTAGGTCCAATACATTATCACTGCATATTGGCTATGCTCAGTAGGCCCAATACATTATCACTGCATATTGGCTATGCTCAGTAGGCTATAGGTCCAATACATTATCACTGCATATTGGCTATGCTCAGTAGGCTATAGGTCCAATACATTATCACTGCATATTGGCTATGCTCAGTAGGTCCAATACATTATCACTGCATATTGGCTATGCTCAGTAGGCCCAATACATTATCACTGCATATTGGCTATGCTCAGTAGGTCCAATACATTATCACTGCATATTGGCTATGCTCAGTAGGCCCAATACATTATCACTGCATATTGGCTATGCTCAGTAGGCTATAGGTCCAATACATTATCACTGCATATTGGCTATGCTCAGTAGGCTATAGGTCCAATACATTATCACTGCATATTGGCTATGCTCAGTAGGTCCAATACATTATCACTGCATATTGGCTATGCTCAGTAGGCCCAATACATTATCACTGCATATTGGCTATGCTCAGTAGGTCCAATACATTATCACTGCATATTGGCTATGCTCAGTAGGCTATAGGTCCAATACATTATCACTGCATATTGGCTATGCTCAGTAGGTCCAATACATTATCACTGCATATTGGCTATGCTCAGTAGGCCCAATACATTATCACTGCATATTGGCTATGCTCAGTAGGTCCAATACATTATCACTGCATATTGGCTATGCTCAGTAGGTCCAATACATTATCACTGCATATTGGCTATGCTCAGTAGTCCCAATACATTATCACTGCATATTGGCTATGCTCAGTAGTCCCAATACATTATCACTGCATATTGGCTATGCTCAGTAGTCCCAATCCATTATCACTGCATATTGGCTATGCTCAGTAGGCCCAATACATTATCACTGCATATTGGCTATGCTTGAATTGCCCTTACAATGTTATTCTTCTCAGACCATTTAGAAAATATATTTTAAAAAAATTGTCGGTAATTTGGTAGCACTGGTAATAGATAATTAGTTGTATTACTTGAGGCACAGCTGAGTGAGCAGAATAATACACTTTATAGTTTACTGGACTGCTGTCCTGCATCTGATGGTCCGTCTGAGGGAGGGAGGAGCGATGAGGCTGCCTCTCACCTGACTCACCGTCCCTCCGCTCTCCCTCCCTGCGCTGAGAAAAGGGGACAAAGTCTTCCAGCTGATGGTGAAACTGAAGTCACGCAGCATTATTACTACCTCACGCACCGTTATTACCACCTCACGCACCAATTATTACTACCTCACGCACCAATTATTACTACCTCACGCACCAATTATTACTACCTCACGCACCAATTATTACTACCTCACGCACCAATTATTACTACCTCACGCACCAATTATTACTACCTCACGCACCAATTATTACTACCTCACGCACCAATTATTACTACCTCACGCACCAATTATTACTACCTCACGCACCAATTATTACTACCTCACGCACCAATTATTACTACCTCACGCAACAACCGTAAGCTTATCGGAAAAAAAACTGTTCAGACTCCTTCATTGCATCAGCAGCAGCAGTGCTGGTTGTAGCGCGAGTGGAAGTAGGGAGACATATACAAACCTGAAGGTGTAGAAGGTTTTTCTCCAGCAGAATCTTCTCCGTTTTCAGCCCGGTAATGTCCCGCTCTTGTTTGCGTTTAAAATCTAAAGAAACAGAGCAACCCAGGCACATCGCCAATCAGAAAAAAGGCAGGTCAGGCTGCGCGACAGATCACAATAGGAATTATAGATTTTTTTTTTTTAGGGCCACGTAAATTATGTTCCCGCAGACTAGAAGAATAATAGTGATAGAAAAACCTTGAAACTGTCCAAGTTGTTTTTCCAAGTTGTGTTTCCTGTTGGTGGAAAAAAGGTAGAAGCATGAGAACGCCAACACTTAAAACAATAAGTGGATGAATGGTATTAGCGCTGGTTGAAACCTTACAGAACGGATGTCCTGGCGTCGTCCTCCTTTAACCGCTGCACTTCCTCTGCTACCTTCTGACACGTCTTCAACGACATCTGAGAAGATAAACACACGTCAAATCATCGCCGTACTAAAAAAAACGTTTTCACGCCCCGATACTTGAAATGGTTTTAGTTCAGCGGGTTGAAACCGACGCAGACAAACATTGGATGACTGCTAGAACGAGGAGGATTTTTATTGTTTCCCCTGTTAGATTAATACTGTTACCTGCGTTTTCAGCAGGTCGTTCTCCAGCGCTGTCTTCTCCCGTCTCAACTGGACATTATCCAGACACTGCTTCTCTGTCGTCTCTTCGTCATAAACAGGTCCACAGGAAAGACCGAGTTACATACCTCAGACAGTAGTAGACTATTACAATGTGGGTAATATCAGTGGTTGAGGGGGTTTTTACAGGAAGTAGAATTATAACCAGAGATAATACCTGTTACCATCTTCAGCTGGTCCTCAAGTCTCTTCTTTCTGGAGAACAGAGAGGGAGAGAGGAGAGAAGAGAGGAGAGAGGAGAGAGAGAAGAGAGGAGAGAGAGGAGAGAGAGGAGAGAGAGGAGAGAGAGGAGAGAGAGGAGAGAGAGGAGAGAGAGGAGAGAGAGGAGAGAGAGGAGAGAGATGTCAGCGGAACAAGAACCAAACGAAATATGCTGTAAATGTTCTTGATGAGTCTTACAGAGTCTCTGTGTTGTTGTTCTGCTCCTTCAGCCTCTCCACTTCCTCAAAAAGCTGCTGGGACAACGTCTCAGCGCTCTATAGGACAGAAACACAACTCTGTTAGAGCTCTCCCCGGGACCCGACTCTGTCAGAGCTCTCCCCGGGACCCGACTCTGTCAGAGCTCTCCCCGGTACCCGACTCTGTCAGAGCTCTCCCCGGTACCCGACTCTGTCAGAGCTCTCCCCGGTACCCGACTCTGTCAGAGCTCTCCCCGGTACCCGACTCTGTCAGAGCTCTCCCCGGTACCCGACTCTGTCAGAGCTCTCCCGGTACCCGACTCTGTCAGAGCTCTCCCGGTACCCGACTCTGTCAGAGCTCTCCCCGGTACCCGACTCTGTCAGAGCTCTCCCCGGTACCCGACTCTGTCAGAGCTCTCCCCGGTACCCGACTCTGTCAGAGCTCTCCCCGGGACCCGACTCTGTCAGAGCTCTCCCCGGGACAAAACAGTGTCATGACGAGTAGAATGGATCATTTCACATCTCTTACCTGCTTCGCCTCCAGCTCTGCCCGCATGGCTTCGTTCTCTGCATGTTGCTTTTCCAGAGAAGCTACTTTCAACTGCAGATCATCAAGAAGTTTACGCAGCTTACCGGTCTCCCTGGAAACGACGTCGTGTGACAGAAATAAAATCAACAACTTTATGTTGACAACCATTTACGCGTTTCCAAGACATGTCAAATACTTACAAAAAGACATAGAAGAAGAGCATTTAGTAAAGAGGACCTAGAGAACTGATGGAGTCATACCTCTGGGATCTCTGAAGCTGTAAACAAACCGTCAAGAAAAAAAACACTTCATAATACTGAATTAAGCTTTTATCCAAAGCATTCATACATTTTAGGTACGGGTGCTCCTGGGAATCGAACACACCATCCTAGCATTGCAAGAGCTATGCTCTGTCCACTGAGCTAGAGGACCACTTCTAACACTGACAGTAGTGCAATGGGGGTGGCAGGTAGCCTTGTGGATAAGGCTGTTGGGGGGGACAGGTAGCCTTGTGGATAAGGCTGTTGGGGGGGACAGGTAGCCTTGTGGATAAGGCTGTTGGGGGGGACAGGTAGCCTTGTGGATAAGGCTGTTGGGGGGGACAGGTAGCCTTGTGGATAAGGCTGTTGGGCCAATGGGGGTGGCAGGTAGGTCACAGAATTCTAACAGTCACTCCCATAGAATTCTACTAGTCACTCCCATAGAATTCTAATAGTCACTCCCATAGAATTCTAATAGTCACTCCCATAGAATTCTAATAGTCACTCCCACAGTCACTCCCATAGAACTCTAACGGTCACTCCCACTACGGACGAGGCTAGTCCAATACATAATTACCTTTAACCTCATCCCACTGGAACCAGTGAAGTCCAAACAGACTCTTGTTATGATGGTGTAACACTAGTGGGGGGGGTGGAGTCGGAGGGGGAGTGGAGTCGGAGGGGGGGGAGTGGAGTCGGGGGGAGTGGAGTCGGAGGGGGGTGGAGTCGGAGGGGTGGAGTCGGAGGGGGGAGTGGAGTCGGAGGGGGGGAGTGGAGTCGGGGGGGAGTGGAGTCGGAGGGGGGAGTGGAGTCGGAGGGGGGGAGTGGTCATCACCACCAGAGACAGCCAATCAGGACAGTTCTGTTCATTCCAAGGGAGGCGCTGAAACCTAATTAACGACTGAAGAGAGACTGAAGAGCATGAATGGCTGAGACCTAATTAATGACTGAAGAGCATGAATGGCTGAGGCCTAATTAACGACTGAAGAGCATGAATGGCTGAGGCCTAATAAGGGGAGAGAGACTGAAGAGCATGAATGGCTGAGGCCTAATTAACGACTGAAGAGCATGAATGGCTGAGGCCTAATTAACGACTGAAGAGCATGAATGGCTGAGGCCTAATAAGGGGAGAGAGTGACTGGCTGAGGCCTAATAAGGGGAGAGAGACTGAAGAGGCTGAGGCCTAATAAGGGGAGAGAGACTGAAGAGGCTGAGGCCTAATAAGGGGAGAGAGTGAATGGCTGAGGCCTAATAAGGGGAGAGAGTGAATGGCTGAGGCCTAATAAGGGGAGAGAGACTGAAGAGGCTGAGGCCTAATAAGGGGAGAGAGTGACTGGCTGAGGCCTAATAAGGGGAGAGAGTGAATGGCTGAGGCCTAATAAGGGGAGAGAGTGAATGGCTGAGGCCTAATAAGGGGAGAGACTGAATGGCTGAGGCCTAATAAGGGGAGAGAGTGAATGGCTGAGGCCTAATAAGGGGAGAGAGTGAATGGCTGAGGCCTAATAAGGGGAGAGAGTGAATGGCTGAGGCCTAATAAGGGGAGAGAGTGAATGGCTGAGGCCTAATAAGGGGAGAGACTGAAGAGGCTGAGGCCTAATAAGGGGAGAGAGTGAATGGACTTTTGAAAGGATATCTTCACACTTCCCTTGATATTCACTCAGCCGGTGACTGAAAGACAGTTAAAACAGATTACATTAGTAGTCTACTGTTTCTAAAACATACAAGTCATTCACTCCACCTGTTACATTAAACATGGCAGGCCGAGCTAGATATATGTTTAACATGGTCATTTTCAGTTTCCAAACCACAGCTAGCTACAGCAGATGAGTCTCGATAAGAATCTAGGGGTCATATTCAGTCAAACCAGCCACCGGGTCAATGACAACACCGCTGCTGCTGCTGGGAGATGTGTAGCATGTAGCATGTAGCTTTACCGTTTCCACTGCTGCTGTGAGATGTGTAGCATGTAGCATGTAGCTTTACCGTCGTGTCTGGTACCGTTTCCACTGCTGCTGTGAGATGTGTAGCATGTAGCTTTACCGTCGTGTCTGGTACCGTTTCCACTGCTGCTGTGAGATGTGTAGCATGTAGCTTTACCGTCATGTCTGGTACCGTTTCCACTGCTGCTGTGAGATGTGTAGCATGTAGCTTTACCGTCATGTCTGGTACCGTTCCCACTGCTGCTGTGAGATATGTAGCTTTACCGTCGTGTCTGGTACCGTTTCCACTGCTGCTGTGAGATGTGTAGCATGTAGCTTTACCGTCGTGTCTGGTACCGTTTCCACTGCTGCTGTGAGATGTGTAGCATGTAGCTTTACCGTCATGTCTGGTACCGTTTCCACTGCTCTGTGAGATGTGTAGCATGTAGCTTTAACGTCATGTCTGGTACCGTTCCCACTGCTCTGTGAGATGTGTAGCATGTAGCTTTACCGTCGTGTCTGGTACCGTTTCCACTGCTGCTGTGAGATGTGTAGCATGTAGCTTTACAGTCATGTCTGGTACCGTTTCCACTGCTCTGTGAGATGTGTAGCATGTAGCTTTACCGTTTCCACTGCTGCTGTGAGATGTGTAGCATGTAGCTTTACCGTCATGTCTGGTACCGTTTCCACTGCTCTGTGAGATGTGTAGCATGTAGCTTTACCGTCATGTCTGGTACCGTTTCCACTGCTGCTGTGAGATGTGTAGCATGTAGCTTTACCGTTTCCACTGCTGCTGTGAGATGTGTAGCATGTAGCTTTACCGTCGTGTCTGGTACCGTTTCCACTGCTGCTGTGAGATGTGTAGCATGTAGCTTTACCGTTTCCACTGCTCTGTGAGATGTGTAGCATGTAGCTTTACCGTCATGTCTGGTACCGTTTCCACTGCTGCTGTGAGATGTGTAGCATGTAGCTTTACCGTCATGTCTGGTACCGTTTCCACTGCTCTGTGAGATGTGTAGCATGTAGCTTTTCCGTCATGTCTGGTACCGTTTCCACTGCTGCTGTGAGATGTGTAGCATGTAGCTTTACCGTTTCCACTGCTCTGTGGGATGTGTAGCATGTAGCTTTACCGTCGTGTCTGGTACCGTTTCCACTGCTGCTGTGAGATGTGTAGCATGTAGCTTTACCGTTTCCACTGCTCTGTGGGATGTGTAGCATGTAGCTTTACCGTCGTGTCTGGTACCGTTTCCACACTGATGTTTATTGAGAACTGGAATGGAACTGGAATTGATTGAATACCCCCATCCAGAGTATGTAGTTAGCTGTTAGATTGAATACCCCCATCCTGAGTATGTAGTTAGCTGTTTGATTGAATACCCCCCATCCTGAGTATGTAGTTAGCTGTTTGATTGAATACCCCCCATCCTGAGTATGTATGTAGTTAGTTAGCTGTTTGATTGAATACCCCCCATCCTCAGTATGTATGCATGTGTGTGTGTAGCTAGCTGTGTTTTAGCGACCTGTACAGTATCATCTCATCACACAAGTCTAATAACATTAGTTACTTACTCGGAGTCAATACTTTTCTGTTTCAAAACCAGGAGAGCTGCCACATATTCCTTTAGGTTCTACAATGAGAGAGGATGGATTGTCCGTCAGTATAGTTTGGTGAAATATTAGCTAACTAATCTTTTATCCACGTTTGAAACAAGTACACAACAAACAGTAGCCAGAGCGTTTCTCATCTCACCTGGTGAAGTACAGTGCAGTTTCTACAGACTCCGGTAGTTGCTTCTGAAGCGATTCTGGAATGATTCTCCCCCGGCATCATGATAAGTACTAATAGTTACTGTCCAATATGTCAAAATACAACTACAGACATTAAAAACACAAACACTTCACAACAAATTCGGCATGACACAAACGTACTGTCCCACGTTGACTCAGGACCCGAAATATAGACGGGGGTTGTCTATAGAAATGCCGGTCTGAAAAAGACAGACCTGAGCGTTATATCTTTTTCAGATTTTTTATTTATTACATTTTTTGTATTATTATTATTATAAACAACAAATCAATACAAAAAGTACATGGGGGAACACAAGCATATATAAAGAATATGCAAAGGGCAATTGGGCTGGGGGGGGTACAATTATCACATGACACAAGGACCTTAAAGGGGCATATACACATTTATCATTCTAACAGCTTTTATGTTGTATTTAATTGTCTTAAAATAAAGTAGCATTTTTTTTTGTAATGTAAGAAAATGTGGTGTTTTGTTTGTAAATTTACATTTGTGAATATGGCCAAAAGAATAATGAAATTAATTGTTTCAACTTATTTGTATCGTAGGTAAAGAATCCAAGCAGTACATCTCTCCATAATAGTGTAAAATCTTCATAAATGTGTTAAATTATAAATCTACTGATGTCTTGCCACAGTTTTATTACATGAATACAATGCAACACTGTTTCTGGGTGGTCATTACAAAAGGTACAATTTGAGTTTATGTTTTTATTTAAACTTCTTCATAATATGGTTGTTGGCAGGTTAAAATATTTATGAATAATTTTAAAAGAAACTTCCAAAATTTTGTTAACTTGTTATGGATAGGGGGCAGTATTTTCACGGCCGGATAAAAAACGTACCCGATTTAATCTGGTTATTACTCCTGCCCAGAAACTACAATATGCATATAATTAGTAGCTTTGGATAGAAAACACTCCAAAGTTTCTAAAACTGTTTGAATAACAGAACTCAAATGGCAGGACAAAACCTGAGAAGATTCTGTACAGGAAGTACCCTGTCTGACCATTTCTTGGCCTTCTTTGTTATCTCTATCCAAAACAAAGGATCTCTGCTGTAACGTGACATTTTCTAAGGCTCCCATAGGCTCTCAGAAGGCGCCAGAACGTTGAATGATGACTTTGCAGCCCATGGCTGAAAAACAGTAGCGCATTTGGATAGTGGTCGATCTGAGAACAATGAGACGAGTGCGGCGTGCGGCGTGAAGAGTCCATTTTAGATTATCAGTCTTTGAACGAAAACAACGACTCCCGGTCGGAATATTATCGCTATTTTACGAGAAAAATCGCATAAAAATTGATTTTAAACAGCGTTTGACATGCTTCGAAGTACGGTAATGGAATATTTTGACAATTTTTGTCACGATACGGCGTCCGCGTCACCCTTCGTTACCCTTCGGATAGTGTCTTGAACGCACTAACAAAACGCCGCTATTTGGATATAACTATGGATTATTTGGAACCAAACCAACATTTGTTGTTGAAGTAGAAGTCCTGGGAGTGCATTCTGACGAAGAACAGCAAAGGTAATCCAATTTTTCTTATAGTAAATCAGAGTTTGATGAGTACCAAACTTGGTGGGTGTCAAAATAGCTAGCCCGTGATGGCGAGCTATCTACTCAGAATATTGCAAAATGTGCTTTCACCGAAAAGCTATTTTAAAATCGGACATAGCGAGTGCATAAAGGAGTTCTGTATCTATAATTCTTAAAATAATTGTTGTGTTTTTGTGAACGTTTATCGTGAGTAATTTAGTAAATTCACCGGAAGTGTTCGGTGGGAATGCTAGTTCTGAACGTCACATGCTAATGTAAAAAGCTGGTTTTTGATATAAATATGAACTTGATTGAACAAAACATGCATGTATTGTATAACATAATGTCCTAGGGTTGTCATCTGATGAAGATCATCAAAGGTTAGTGCTGCATTTAGCTGTGGTTTTGTTTTTTGTGACATTATATGCTAGCTTGAAAAATGGGTGTCTGATTATTTCTGTCTGGGTACTCTCCTGACATAATCTAATGTTTTGCTTTCGTTGTAAAGCCTTTTTTGAAATCGGACAGTGTGGTTAGATAAAGGAGAGTCTTGTCTTTAAAATGCTGTAAAATAGTCATATGTTTGAAAAATTGAAGTTTTCGGATTTTCGAGGAGTTTGTATTTCGCGCCACGCCCTATCATTGGATATTGGAGCGGTGTTCCGCTAGCGGAACGTCTAGATGTAAGAGGTTTAAAATATTTATGAATAATTTTAAAAGAAACTTCCAAAATTTTGTTAAAACCTCTTGGGGCTAGGTGGGACGCTAGCGTGCCACCCGTGGTGCACTCCATCAACAGCAGGTGCATTTCAAGAGCGGCAAATTTGAATCCAAATAAATGTCAAAATTCCAATTTTTCAAAAATACAACTATGTTACACCATTTGAAAGATAAACATCTCCTTAATCTAACCACGTTTTACGATTTCAAAAAGGTTTTACGGCGAAAGCATAAATTTAGAGTATGTTAGGACAGTACATTTACAAGAGTTGTGTGTAATGTTTTGTCAAGTCAAAGACAGGGTCACCAAAACCATAAAACCAGCTAAAATGATGCACTAACCTTTTACAATCTCCATCAGATGACACTCCTAGGACATTATGTTAGACAATGCATGCATTTTTAGTTCTATCAAGTTCATATTTATATCCAAAAACAGCGTTTTACTATGGCATTGATGTTGAGGAAATCGTTTCCCTCCAATAACCGGCAGTCAAGTCAGCGTCAGAAATTAAATAATTAAAATTAGAAAACATTGGTAAAATATTATATTGTCATTTAAAGAATTATAGATTTACATCTCTTGAACGCAATCAACTTGCCAGATTTAAAAATAACCTTACTGGGAAATCACACTTTGCAATAATCTGAGCACTGCGCCCAGAAAAATACGCGTTGCGATACAGACTAGACGTCATGTTGGGGAGATCTAAAATCGAAAATACTATGTAAATAATCCATTACCTTTGATTCTCTTCATCAGATGTCACTTCCAGGTATCACAGGTCCATAACGAATGTAGTTTTGTTCAAAAAAGCTCATCATTTATGTCCAAAAATCTCCGTCTCGTTAGCACATGATGTAAGCCAGCCGGACTTCTCGTCATGAACGAGGGGAAAAATATATTTCCGTTCGTTCAAACATGTCAAACGTTGTATAGCATAAATCATTAGGGCCTTTTTAACCAGAACATGAATAATATTCAAGGTGGACGAATGCATACTCTTTTATAACGTATTGGAACGAGGGTACCCAAGATGAACTCGCGCGCAAGGTGTCTAATGGGCCATCATCGTTCCATGGCTCTTGTTCGGTCAGATCTCCCTCCAGAAGACTCAAAACACTTTGTAAAGGCTGGTGACATCTAGTGGAAGCAATAGGAAGTGCCAAAATATTCCTAAACCCCTGTGTTTTTCAATGGGATAGGTTTAAAGTCAATACAACACATCAGGTATCCACTTCCTGTCAGAAAATGTCTCAGGGTTTTGCCTGCCAAATGAGTTCTGTTATACTCACAGACACCATTCAAACAGTTTTGGAAACTTTAGAGTGTTTTCTATCCATATATAATAAGTATATGCATATTCTAGTTACTGGGTAGGATTAGTAACCAGATTAAATCGGGTACATTTTTTTTATCCAGACGTGCAAATGCTGCCCCCTAGACCCAACAGGTTAACAAGTAGGCATGTGTGTGGCAACATCCAAACTTTGTTTCCAACAGATATTATCAATAAATCCGTTTCAATAAGGCCTGATATAAGGTAGATACAACATCCTGTTGAAACAAGGCAACATCCTGTTGAAACAAGACTCCTACAGCTCTATTGTTGTTGAATGGCCCAACATGAAATTAGGTATAGTAGATACAACATCCTGTTGAAACAAGGCTCCTACAGCTCTATTGTTGTTGAATGGACCAACATGACATGAGGTATAGTAGATACAACATCCTGTTGAAACAAGGCTCCTACAGCTCTATTGTTGTTGAATGGACCAACATGACATGAGGTATAGTAGATACAACATCCTGTTGAAACAAGGTTCCTACAGCTCTATTGTTGTTGAATGGACCAACATGGCATGAGGTATAGTAGATACAACATCCTGTTGAAACAAGGCTCCTACAGCTCTATTGTTGTTGAATGGACCAACATGACATGAGGTATAGTAGATACAACATCCTGTTGAAACAAGGCTCCTACAGCTCTATTGTTGTTGAATGGACCAACATGACATGAGGTATAGTAGATACAACATCCTGTTGAAACAAGGTTCCTACAGCTCTATTGTTGTTGAATGGACCAACATGGCATGAGGTATAGTAGATACAACATCCTGTTGAAACAAGGCTCCTACAGCTCTATTGTTGTTGAATGGACCAACATGACATGAGGTATAGTAAATACAACATCCTGTTGAAACAAGGCTCCTACAGCTCTATTGTTGTTGAATGGACCAACATGACATGAGGTATAGTAGATACAACATCCTGTTGAAACAAGGCTCCTACAGCTCTATTGTTGTTGAATGGACCAACATGACATGAGGTATAGTAGATACAACATCCTGTTGAAACAAGGCTCCTACAGCTCTATTGTTGTTGAATGGACCAACATGACATGAGGTATAGTAGATACAACATCCTGTTGAAACAAGGCTCCTACAGCTCTATTGTTTTTGAATGGACCAACATGACATGAGGTATAGTAGATACAACATCCTGTTGAAACAAGGCTCCTACAGCTCTATTGCTGTTGAATGGACCAACATGACATGAGGTATAGTAGATACAACATCCTGTTGAAACAAGGCTCCTACAGCTCTATTGTTGTTGAATGAAGCAACATGACATGAGGTATAGTAGATACAACATCCTGTTGAAACAAGGCTCCTACAGCTCTATTGTTGTTGAATGGACCAACATGGCATGAGGTATAGTAGATACAACATCCTGTTGAAACAAGGCTCCTACAGCTCTATTGTTGTTGAATGGACCAACATGACATGAGGTATAGTAGATACAACATCCTGTTGAAACAAGGCTCCTACAGCTCTATTGTTGTTGAATGGACCAACATGACATGAGGTATAGTAGATACAACATCCTGTTGAAACAAGGCTCCTACAGCTCTATTGTTGTTGAATGGACCAACATGGCATGAGGTATAGTAGATACAACATCCTGTTGAAACAAGGTTCCTACAGCTCTATTGTTGTTGAATGGACCAAAAGAAAAACGAATCTTTCCTTCTGATCTTAGGTTCTGAGGGTCTCAACAGGGTCAGGTTCCTGAGTAATACAGCAACACCTGAGGGAATGGCATCTAAAACAATTGCAACATTTTTAGGTGATACGGGGGATCTTGCAAAGTGATAAGAATTTCTTCTAATGAAGAAAAAGACCCTCTGCATTTACCAATAGGATATTATTTCAGAACCAATATTCTAAAAAACAAAACAAGTGTTTTTTTTATACAATATGTCCCGATTCTTCCATATATAAAATCTGTGTTTTATAAATGAAGGACCATGACATGCTGATGAAAAAACAGAGAGCTTCACTAGAACTTTGATAATATTATAATTTTACAAAACCAGCATAAAGTTAAGGCCAAATGAAAGTAGAGAAGACGTGATGAGGAATACAGTTCCACATCGAAGTGGGTCTTCTTAGGAATTATTTTAATCCAACGGATCTCAGAAAGTATTATTATTTAAGGTAGTGTAAAGTCCAGAAAATCCAGCCCACCATACTCATGTTGTCACGTCCTGACCATATACTTAGGTTTTTTGTATTATATTTGGTCAGGACGTGGCAGTTATGTTTGGTTATGGTATAGTGGGTTGTGAGTGTTGGGGTAGGTTCTAGGTTAGGTATTTCTATGTGGAGTTTAGTGAGTGTATGTCTGTTTGGTTAATTGGGTTGGGACTCTCAGTTGAAGGCAGGTGTTGTCTATCTGCCTTTGATTGAGAGTCCCATATAGTGGGGTGTGTTTGTGTTTGATTTTTGTGGGTAATTGTAATTTTGCACTGTGTTTCGTTTCACCTGTGAAACTGTCACCTTTCTCCTCTGCGTGTTTATTTTGTTTTGTCGTTTCCATCTAAAATAAATATGATGTGAACAGTCAACCTGCTGCGTATTGGTCATCGAGTGATTTCGACATATCTTCCGATGAGGGAGAATACGAGAACGTGACACATGCTTCATTACAACAGTTTTCCTAGCGTAACGGGTCACGGTTTCTACACAGAAAGTTCAAAAACATCTGGTCTATCTCCTTGCTTATTTTACCCGTCGAGATATAAAAGATAGAGGGGCCGTATGTTAGTCTAGAGATGCTCTCAGCCTTGGTTATTAGGACTCTACCTTTTAAAAGATAAGTCCCTCTGTGGCCGTTGATTTAGCTTCTTCTGGGTGTTCATAATAAGATGGTTAAAATGTAGTAAACCTCTAGACTTCTGATCCTTTGTAATGGATAAATATCTAAGTTCTTCTTTCACTGGAATACCACAACATGTCACACAATCTTTGACAGCTGTTGAGTTCACATGTATTAATGTTAAGCCATAATAAATGACAATATCACATGGAACGAAACGGTAATCTGACTAGTGTCTTTCAGAGAAAGTGTAGTATCGTCAGCTTATAATAATTTCTTTACCAGCTATGGAAATACCTCGTACTGGACTATTTAAAATCATTTGTAAGAAGTTGGGTGATTTAATTAAAAACAGATACAAATGAGAGAGGACAACCTTGTCTAATTCCTATTCTTTAACTCAAATCTAGGTGAGGTGTCATGTTTCAGTTTGATAGAGCTGTTATCATTCGTATAGAGAGTTTTTATAGCCTTACAGAAAAAAATACCCAAAGCCAAATTTCTCAAGGGAGTGGAAGAGGAAGTGATGCTCCACTGTGTCAAATGCTTTACAAAAATAATAGGCAGCTATCCTCTGTTATCAGGTCTGAGTAGTCAATACAAATAATACGCAGCTATCCTCTGTTATCAGGTCTGAGTAGTCAATACAAATAATACGCAGCTATCCTCTGTTATCAGGTCTGAGTAGTCAATAAAAATAATACGCAGCTATCCTCTGTTATCAGGTCTGAGTAGTCAATACAAATAATACGCAGCTATCCTCTGTTATCAGGTCTGAGTAGTCAATACAAATAATACGCAGCTATCCTCTGTTATCAGGTCTGAGTAGTCAATACAAATAATACGCAGCTATCCTCTGTTATCAGGTCTGAGTAGTCAATACAAATAATACGCAGCTATCCTCTGTTATCAGGTCTGAGTAGTCAATACAAATAATACGCAGCTATCCTCTGTTATCAGGTCTGAGTAGTCAATACAAATAATACGCAGCTATCCTCTGTTATCAGGTCTGAGTAGTCAATAAAAATAATACGCAGCTATCCTCTGTTATCAGGTCTGAGTAGTCAATACAAATAATACGCAGCTATCCTCTGTTATCAGGTCTGAGTAGTCAATACAAATAATACGCAGCTATCCTCTGTTATCAGGTCTGAGTAGTCAATACAAATAATACGCAGCTATCCTCTGTTATCAGGTCTGAGTAGTCAATACAAATAATACGCAGCTATCCTCTGTTATCAGGTCTGAGTAGTCAATACAAATAATACGCAGCTATCCTCTGTTATCAGGTCTGAGTAGTCAATACAAATAATACGCAGCTATCCTCTGTTATCAGGTCTGAGTAGTCAATAAAAATAATACGCAGCTATCCTCTGTTATCAGGTCTGAGTAGTCAATACAAATAATACGCAGCTATCCTCTGTTATCAGGTCTGAGTAGTCAATACAAATAATACGCAGCTATCCTCTGTTATCAGGTCTGAGTAGTCAATACAAATAATACGCAGCTATCCTCTGTTATCAGGTCTGAGTTATCAGGTCTGAGTAGTCAATACAAATAATACGCAGCTATCCTCTGTTATCAGGTCTGAGTAGTCAATAAAAATAATACGCAGCTATCCTCTGTTATCAGGTCTGAGTAGTCAATACAAATAATACGCAGCTATCCTCTGTTATCAGGTCTGAGTAGTCAATACAAATAATACGCAGCTATCCTCTGTTATCAGGTCTGAGTAGTCAATACAAATAATACGCAGCTATCCTCTGTTATCAGGTCTGAGTAGTCAATAAAAATAATACGCAGCTATCCTCTGTTATCAGGTCTGAGTTATCAGGTCTGAGTTATCAGGTCTGAGTTATCAGGTCTGAGTTATCAGGTCTGAGTAGTCAATACAAATAATACGCAGCTATCCTCTGTTATCAGGTCTGAGTAGTCAATAAAAATAATACGCAGCTATCCTCTGTTATCAGGTCTGAGTAGTCAAGTCTAGTACTAGTCTGATATTGTTAGAAGTATGTCTGTTCCTCATAAAGCCAGACTGTGTTTCATCAATGATTGCATCCAGGACTTCTTTAATTATTTGTGCAAGTAGTAAGGCTAATATCCTGTAGTCGTTACTACGTCTGGAACGTGTTTTGTTACTCCAAGCGAATGATCTGTTGCCCGGAAACCTCCCTCTCCATATATCAGTAAGATCAAACTTTTCCATAAAAAAAGTATTGAACCCAAATTCTGATTGGCTGGCTTACCTGGCCATCTATCAGATGAATTATCTATAGTAATGTTAAAGTCCCCTCCTATCAATAATAACGAATTGGGAACTTTAGATAACCAATGAAGTATATGTTTCTCTACAGACTTCAAGCAACTCATCCTTCTCATGTTTGGTGTTGTACCCCTTAGAAGTTTACAGTAAAGAGGAAAATGTCGTTGTAACGGAATCACAAGATAAATAAAGTAACCAAGTGGGTCTACAGTCCCGTGTGGCTCAGTTGGTAGAGCATGGTGTTTGAAACACCAGGGTTGTGGGTTCGATTCCCACGGGGGGACCAGTACGAGAAGAAGAAAAAAAAAAAATGTATGAAATGTATGCATTCACTACTGTAAGTCGCTCTGGATAAGAGCGTCTGCTAAAATGACTCAAATGTAAAATGGGTCACAGTCCGAGTGTAGAATATTACCACCACAGGTATTTCTCATTGTAATGACCCCAGCGGAGCGGCATAGCCATGGGACTTCCAGAAGTTGGAATCAGCAGAAATTGAGTGTCTCTTAAAATAAATTGTATAAAAAAATCTGTATTGTTTAGCAAATAAAAATAAGGCTTTGCGCTTCACAGTGTTTTGTAACCCCCAGACCTTTGCATTATTTTTTTAGATCCGTTTCTAAACCCAGATGCGATTCATTGCGAGGCTCGTGGGACCGCTTGGGAAGTAGACGTCATACGATCCATTATCTTGACCGGTGACTTAGTGGCTGTGGTAACTAGTGACGAGCAGACACAACTTCCATATCAAGTGGGGTTTTTTTTTTTTAACTCAAAGTTACCGGGATGTCACGTGTCCTACTTCTATCAATACGCGCGTAGCAACCTAATCATTACGAAACGTCTATTCGGTTAAACGAGCCACACGTAGCAAATAATCCATTACATTTTTTTTTTTTGTTAACCAAATTCGACACTCTCTCATTGATCTCCATACAAAACGCCCCCTACTGGAGAAGACAGGTTTTGAGTCCAGCTTCGTCTCTTCCTCTCAGAGCAGAACAAGCAGGAAGTTCTTCTTCTTCGGTGGACTTTAACGGCGGTTGGCATCCAATATGCTGCATTACCGCCACCAACTGAACTATAGTATAAATCCATTCAACGTTGTGAAGGACAAAGGGGGAAACGGGAAAAAATAGAATATATATTTAAATGGTTTAATTAACCCTTATTTTACCAGGTAAGTTGACTGAGAACACGTTCTCGTTTACAGCAACGACCTGGGGAATAGTTACAGGGGAGAGGAGGAGGGGAATGAATGAGCCAATTGGAAGCTGGGGATGATTAGGTGGCCGTGATGGTACCAACTAACCCTCATTAAAACCCACCACCTTATTCCACTACTTTAACCCTATCTGATCCTACCCCAGGCCATCGACCTGAGAGGACATACCGTATTTCAATAGAGGACAGACCTTATTCCACTACTTTAACCCTATCTGATCCTACCCCAGGCCATCGACCTGAGAGGACATACCGTATTTCAATAGAGGACAGACCTTATTCCACTACTTTAACCCTATCTGATCCTACCCCAGGCCAACGACCTGAGAGGACATACCGTATTTCAATAGAGGACAGACCTTATTCCACTACTTTAACCCTATCTGATCCTACCCCAGGCCAACGACCTGAAGACATACCGTATTTCAATAGAGGACAGACCTTATTCCACTACTTTAACCCTATCTGATCCTACCCCAGGCCAACGACCTGAGAGGACAGACCTTATTCCACTAGAGAGGACAGACCTTATTCCACTAGTGGACGGACCTTATTCCACTAGTGGACAGACCTTATTCCACTAGAGGACAGACCTTATTCCACTAGAGGACAGACCTTATTCCACTACTTTAACCCTATCTGATCCTACCCCAGGCCAACGACCTGAGAGGACAGACCTTATTCCACTAGAGAGGACAGACCTTATTCCACTAGAGAGGACAGACCTTATTCCACTAGAGAGGACAGACCTTATTCCACTAGAGCGGACAGACCTTATTCCACTAGAGGACGGACCTTATTCCACTAGAGAGGACGGACCTTATTCCACTAGAGGACGGACCTTATTCCACTAGAGGACAGACCTTATTCCACAAGAGAGGACAGCCCTTATTCCACTAGAGGACAGACCTTAATCCACTAGAGAGGACAGACCTTATTCCACTAAAGAGGACAGACCTTATTCCACTAAAGAGGACAGACCTTATTCCACTACTTTAACCCTATCTGATCCTACCCCAGGCCAACGACCTGAGAAGACAGACCTTATTCCACTAGAGAGGACAGACCTTATTCCACTAGTGGACGGACCTTATTCCACTAGAGAGGATATACCTTATTCCACTAGAGAGGACAGACCTTATTCCACTACTTTAACCCTATCTGATCCTACCCCAGGCCAACAATCTGAGAGGACAGACCTTATTACACTAGAGAGGACAGACCTTATTCCACTAGAGGACAGACCTTATCCCACTAGAGGACAGACCTTATTCCACTAGAGAGGACAGACCTTAATCCACTAGAGAGGACAGACCTTATTCCACTAGAGAGGACAGACATTAATCCACTAGAGGACGGACCTTATTCCACTAGAGAGGACAGATCTTATTCCACTAGAGAGGAAAGATCTTATTCCACTAGAGAGGACAGCCCTGCTGGACTGATCAGAATAATACAACACTAATCTCTGATGCTGCTGGACATCATCATTCCTCCCTCTAGTGGTGGGATTATGGTAGTGTCTGTTCATCATTACACCCTCTAGTGGTAGGATTATGGTAGTGACTGATCATCATTACACCCTCTAGTGGTAGGATTATGGTAGTGTCTGTTCATCAGTATCATTACACCCTCTAGTGGTAGGATTACGGTAGTGTCTGTTCATCAGCATCATTACACCCTCTAGTGGTAGGATTATGGTAGTGTCTGTTCAGTATCATTACACCCTCTAGTGGTAGGATTATGGTAGTGTCTGTTCATCAGCATCATTACACCCTCTAGTGGTAGGATTATGGTAGTGACTGATCATCATTACACCCTCTAGTGGTAGGATTATGGTAGTGTCTGTTCATCAGTATCATTACACACTCTAGTGGTAGGATTATGGTAGTGACTGATCATCATTACACCCTCTAGTGGTAGGATTATGGTAGTGTCTGTTCATCAGTATCATTACACACTCTAGTGGTAGGATTATGGTAGTGACTGATCATCATTACACCCTCTAGTGGTAGGATTATGGTAGTGTCTGTTCATCAGCATCATTACACCCTCTAGTGGTAGGATTATGGTAGTGTCTTCATCATCATTACACCCTCTAGTGGTAGGATTATGGTAGTGTCTGTTCATCAGTATCATTACACCCTCTAGTGGTAGGATTATGGTAGTGTCTTCATCATCAGTATCATTACACCCTCTAGTGGTAGGATTATGGTAGTGACTGATCATCATTACACCCTCTAGTGGTAGGATTATGGTAGTGTCTTCATCATCAGCATCATTACACCCTCTAGTGGTAGGATTATGGTAGTGTCTGTTCATCAGCATCATTACACCCTCTAGTGGTAGGATTATGGTAGTGTCTGATCATCAGTATCATTACACCCTCTAGTGGTAGGATTATGGTAGTTTCTTCATCATCAGTATCATTACACCCTCTAGTGGTGGGATTATGGTAGTGTCTGTTCAGTATCATTACACCCTCTAGTGGTGGGATTATGGTAGTGTCTGTTCACAGTATCATTACACCCTCTAGTGGTAGGATTATGGTAGTGTCTGTTCATCAGCATCATTACACCCTCTAGTGGTAGGATTATGGTAGTGTCTGTTCAGTATCATTACACCCTCTAGTGGTAGGATTATGGTAGTGTCTGTTCATCAGCATCATTACACCCTCTAGTGGTAGGATTATGGTAGTGTCTGTTCATCATCATTACACCCTCTAGTGGTAGGATTATGGTAGTGTCTGTTCATCAGCATCATTACACCCTCTAGTGGTAGGATTATGGTAGTGTCTGTTCATCAGTATCATTACACCCTCTAGTGGTGGGATTATGGTAGTGTCTGTTCATCAGTATCATTACACCCTCTAGTGGTAGGATTATGGTAGTGTCTGATCAGTATCATTACACCCTCTAGTGGTAGGATTATGGTAGTGTCTGTTCATCATTACACCCTCTAGTGGTAGGATTATGGTAGTGTCTGTTCATCAGTATCATTACACCCTCTAGTGGTAGGATTATGGTAGTGTGTTCATCATTACACCCTCTAGTGGTAGGATTATGGTAGTGTCTGTTCATCAGCATCATTACACCCTCTAGTGGTAGGATTATGGTAGTGTCTGTTCATCAGCATCATTACACCCTCTAGTGGTAGGATTATGGTAGTGTGTTCATCATTACACCCTCTAGTGGTAGGATTATGGTAGTGTCTGTTCAGTATCATTACACCCTCTAGTGGTAGGATTATGGTAGTGTCTGTTCATCAGCATCATTACACCCTCTAGTGGTAGGATTATGGTAGTGTCTGTTCATCATTACACCCTCTAGTGGTAGGATTATGGTAGTGTCTTCATCATCAGCATCATTACACCCTCTAGTGGTAGGATTATGGTAGTGTCTTCATCATCAGTATCATTACACCCTCTAGTGGTAGGATTATGGTAGTGTCTTCATCATCAGCATCATTACACCCTCTAGTGGTAGGATTATGGTAGTGTCTTCATCATCAGCAGCATTACACCCTCTAGTGGTAGGATTATGGTAGTGTCTTCATCATCAGTATCATTACACCCTCTAGTGGTAGGATTATGGTAGTGTCTGTTCATCAGCATCATTACACCCTCTAGTGGTAGGATTATGGTAGTGTCTGTTCATCATTACACCCTCTAGTGGTAGGATTATGGTAGTGTCTGTTCATCAGCATCATTACACCCTCTAGTGGTAGGATTATGGTAGTGTCTTCATCATCAGCATCATTACACCCTCTAGTGGTAGGATTATGGTAGTGTCTTCATCATCAGTATCATTACACCCTCTAGTGGTAGGATTATGGTAGTGTCTGTTCATCAGCATCATTACACCCTCTAGTGGTAGGATTATGGTAGTGACTGATCATCATTACACCCTCTAGTGGTAGGATTATGGTAGTGTCTGTTCATCAGCATCATTACACCCTCTAGTGGTAGGATTATGGTAGTGTCTGTTCATCAGCATCATTACACCCTCTAGTGCTCGGATTATCCCATTATCAGTGTTATTGCAGAGGACAGTCAGTCTGTGATAGTGTTTGACAGAGGTGAAGTGATGAGAGAGATCTCTGTGGTAGAGAGGACTAGTAGTACTGGACTAGTAGTACTAGCTAGTAGTATTGGACTAGTAGTACTGGACTAGTAGTACTGGACTAGTAGTATTGGACTAGTAGTACTGGACTAGTAGTACTGGACTGGTAGTACTGGACTAGTAGTATTGGACTAGTAGTACTGGACTAGTAGTACTGGACTAGTAGTATTGGACTAGTAGTACTGGACTGGTAGTATTGGACTAGTAGTACTGGACTGGTAGTACTGGACTAGTAGTATTGGACTAGTAGTACTGGACTAGTAGTACTGGACTAGTAGTACTAGCTAGTAGTATTGGACTAGTAGTACTGGACTAGTAGTATTGGACTAGTAGTACTGGACTAGTAGTACTGGACTAGTAGTACTGGACTAGTAGTACTGGACTAGTAGTATTGGACTAGTAGTACTGGACTGGTAGTACTGGACTAGTAGTATTGGACTAGTAGTATTGGACTAGTAGTACTGGACTAGTAGTACTGGACTAGTAGTATTGGACTAGTAGTACTGGACCGTTAGTACTGGACTAGTAGTACTGGACTAGTAGTACTGGACTAGTAGTATTGGACTAGTAGTACTGGGCTAGTAGTACTGGACTAGTAGTATTGGACTAGTAGTACTGGACTAGTAGTACTGGACTAGTAGTACTAGCTAGTAGTATTGGACTAGTAGTACTGGACTAGTAGTACTGGACTAGTAGTACTAGCTAGTAGTATTGGACTAGTAGTACTGGACTAGTAGTACTAGCTAGTAGTATTGGACTAGTAGTACTGGACTAGTAGTACTAGCTAGTAGTACTGGACTAGTAGTACTAGCTAGTAGTATTGGACTAGTAGTACTGGACTAGTAGTACTAGCTAGTAGTATTGGACTAGTAGTACTGGACTAGTAGTACTGGACTGGTAGTACTAGCTAGTAGTACTGGACTAGTAGTACTGGACTGGTAGTACTAGCTAGTAGTATTGGACTAGTAGTACTGGACTAGTAGTACTGGACTGGTAGTATTGGACTAGTAGTACTAGCTAGTAGTACTGGACTAGTAGTACTGGACTAGTAGTACTGGACTAGTAGTACTAGCTAGTAGTACTGGACTAGTAGTACTGGACTAGTAGTACTGGACTAGTAGTACTAGCTAGTAGTATTGGACTAGTAGTACTGGACTAGTAGTACTGGACTGGTAGTACTGGACTAGTAGTACTAGCTGGTAGTATTGGACTAGTAGTACTGGACTAGTAGTACTAGCTAGTAGTATTGGACTAGTAGTACTAGCTAGTAGTACTGGACTGGTAGTACTGGACTAGTAGTACTGGACAAGTAGTACTAGCTAGTAGTATTGGACTAGTTGTACTGGACTAGTTGTACTGGACTAGTAGTACTGGACTAGTAGTATTGGACTAGTAGTACTAGCTAGTAGTACTGGACTAGTAGTACTGGACTGGTAGTACTAGCTAGTAGTATTGAACTAGTAGTACTAGCTAGTAGTACTACACAAAGCCCTTAACTGTCCTCATTACTGTGGCCCTGGGACCCCCAGGCCTCTGAGGGGTTAAACCCGCTGCAGCATGATGCTCTCCCCTTTCATGTTCACTGCCTGGATGGGTCTGAAATCCTAATACGACTTGCTGTGAAATAAATATGCACATACATTTAGCATGGAAACCTCCCAGGACTGAACAGAGGAGATGGGCACACATCTATCACCAGAACGAACCCTGGGGTATCATTATCTATCACCAGAACGAACCCTGGGGTATCATTATCTATCATTATCTATCACCAGAACGAACCCTGGGGTATCATTATCTATCACCAGAACTAACCCTGGGGTATCATTATCTATCACCAGAACGAACCCTGGGGTATCATTATCTATCATTATCTATCACCAGAACGAACCCTGGGGTATCATTATCTATCACCAGAACTAACCCTGGGGTAACATTATCTATCACCAGAACTAACCCTGGGGTAACATTATCTATCACCAGAACTAACCCTGGGGTATCATTATCTATCACCAGAACTAACCCTGGGGTATCATTATCTATCACCAGAACTAACCCTGGGGTATCATTATCTATCACCAGAACTAACCCTGGGGTATCATATCATTATCTATCACCAGAACTAACCCTGGGATATCATTATCTATCATTATCTATCACCAGAACTAACCCTGGGGTATCATTATCTATCACCAGAACTAACCCTGGGGTATCATTATCTATCACCAGAACTAACCCTGGGGTATCATTATCTATCACCAGAACTAACCCTGGGGTACATACTACATTATCTATCACCAGAACTAACCCTGGGGTATCATTATCTATCACCAGAACTAACCCTGGGGTAACATTATCTATCACCAGAACTAACCCTGGGGTATCATTATCTATCACCAGAACTAACCCTGGGGTATCATTATCTATCACCAGAACTAACCCTGGGGTAACATTATCTATCACCAGAACTAACCCTGGGGTAACATTATCTATCACCAGAACTAACCCTGGGGTATCATTATCTATCACCAGAACTAACCCTGGGGTATCATTATCTATCACCAGAACTAACCCTGGGGTAACATTATCTATCACCAGAACTAACCCTGGGGTAACATTATCTATCACCAGAACTAACCCTGGGGTATCATAATCTATCACCAGAACTAACCCTGGGGTAACATTATCTATCACCAGAACTAACCCTGGGGTAACATTATCTATCACCAGAACTAACCCTGGGGTATCATTATCTATCACCAGAACTAACCCTGGGGTATCATTATCTATCACCAGAACTAACCCTGGGGTATCATTATCTATCACCAGAACTAACCCTGGGGTAACATTATCTATCACCAGAACTAACCCTGGGGTAACATTATCTATCACCAGAACTAACCCTGGGGTATCATTATCTATCACCAGAACTAACCCTGGGGTATCATTATCTATCACCAGAACTAACCCTGGGGTATCATTATCTATCACCAGAACTAACCCTGGGGTATCATTATCTATCACCAGAACTAACCCTGGGGTATCATTATCTATCACCAGAACTAACCCTGGGGTATCATTATCTATCACCAGAACTAACCCTGGGGTAACATTATCTATCACCAGAACTAACCCTGGGGTATCATTATCTATCACCAGAACTAACCCTGGGGTATCATTATCTATCACCAGAACTAACCCTGGGGTATCATTATCTATGACCAGAACTAACCCTGGGGTATCATTATCTATCACCAGTTTGTCTGCCCTTTGCTCCTCCCCCTCCCCCTCCCCCCTCCACCAGGCCAGGGTATTGTTAATGTCTTGGCCTGTTACCCCCCCAAGCTAAAGCCATGACATCATTTTCCAAGCTGTTTAAAGGCACAGTCAACTTAGTGTATGTAAACTTCTGACCCACTGGAATTGTGATACAGTGAATTATAAGTGAAATAATCTGTCTGTAAACAATTGTTGGAAAAATTACTTGTGTCGTGCACAAAGTAGATGTCCTAACCGACTTGCCAAAACTATAGTTTGTTAACAAGAAATTTGTGGAGTGGTTGAAAAACGAGTTTTTAATTAATGACTCCAACCTAAGTGCATGTAAACTTCTGATTCCAACTGTATATATAGAAAGCTGTATATACTTTCACATAGTTAAGCCCTTTTTTTGAGTAGGACACGGAACTACTTTCATACTTCCATTTGTCAATCAACTCTCGGGGTTAATAACCATGAAGGCTGTGGTTCAGGTCCTTAGAGTTCTACTCCTTCAAAATAACACTGATGTGTTTTAGTTGTAATATTCCGTTCCCCATCGCAGGGTTCCGTTCCCCATCGCAGGGTTCTATTCCCCATCGCAGGGTTCTATTCCCCATCGCAGGGTTCTATTCCCCATCGCAGGGTTCCGTTCCCCATCGCAGGGTTCCGTTCCCCATCGCAGGGTTCCGTTCCCCATCGCAGGGTTCCGTTCCCCATCGCAGGGTTCCATTCCCCATCACAGGGTTCTATTCCCCATCGCAGGGTTCTATTCCTCATCACAGGGTTCTATTCCTCATCACAGGGTTCTATTCCCCATCGCAGGGTTCCGATCCCCATCACAGGGTTCCATTCCCCATCACAGGGTTCTATTCCCCATCACAGGGTTCCATTCCCATCCCAGGGTTCCATTCCAAATCACAGGGCTCTATTCCAAATCACAGGGTTCCATTCCCCATCGCAGGGTTCCATTCCCCATCGCAGGGTTCTATTCCCCATCGCAGGGTTCCATTCCCCATCACAGGGTTCCATTCGCCATCGCAGGGTTCTATTCCCCATCACAGGGTTCCATTCCCCATCGCAGGGTTCTATTCCCCATCACAGGGTTCCATTCCCCATCGCAGGGTTCCATTCCCCATCGCAGGGTTCTATTCCCCATCGCAGGGTTCCATTTCCCATCACAGGGTTCCATTCCCCATCGCAGGGTTCCATTCCCCAATGCAGGGTTCTATTCCCCATCGCAGGGTTCCATTTCCCATCACAGGGTTCCATTCCCCATCGCAGGGTTCCATTTCCCATCGCAGGGTTCCTTTTCCTATCACAGGGTTCCATTCCCTATCCCAGGGTTCCATTCCCCATCCCAGGGTTCCATTCCCATCCCAGGGCTCTATTCCAAATCACAGGGTTCCATTCCCTATCTGTAGTTGTTATATTCCATTCCCCATCGCAGGGTTCCATTCCCCATCGCAGGGTTCCATTCCCCATCGCAGGGTTCTATTCCCCATCGCAGGGTTCCATTCCCCGTCGCAGGGTTCCATTCCCCGTCACAGGGTTCCATTCCCCGTCACAGGGTTCCATTTCCCATCACAGTGTTCCGTTCCCCATCACAGTGTTCCGTTCCCCATCACAGGGTTCCATTCCCCACAACAGGGTTCCATTCCCCGTCACAGAGTTCCATTCCCCGTCGCAGGGTTCCATTCCCCGTCGCAAGGTTCCATTCCCCGTCACAGGGTTCCATTCCCCGTTACAGGGTTCCATTCCCCACAACAGGGTTCCATTCCCCACAACAGGGTTCCATTCCCCACCACAGGGTTCCATTCCCCACCACAGGGTTCCATTCCCCATCACAGGGTTCCATTCCCCATCACAGGGTTCCATTCCCCATCACAGGGTTCTATTCCCCATCACAGGGTTATCTAGAGTTGATAACAGCAGGATTATTCCACTGGAGAGAGAGAGACTGGGATATCTGTAGGTTACTGGTCTGGCCACACGAGGACACAGAGAGAGACTGGGATATCTGTAGGTTACTGGTCTGGCCACACGAGGACACAGAGAGAGACTGGGATATCTGTAGGTTACTGGTCTGACCACACGAGGACACAGAGAGAGACTGGGATATCTGTAGGTTACTGGTCTGACCACACGAGGACACAGCGAGAGACTGGGATATCTGTAGGTTACTGGTCTGGCCACACGAGGGCACAGAGAGAGACTGGGATATCTGTAGGTTACTGGTCTGACCACACGAGGACACAGAGAGAGACTGGGATATCTGTAGGTTACTGGTCTGACCACACGAGGGCACAGAGAGAGACTGGGATATCTGTAGGTTACTGGTCTGACCACACGAGGGCACAGAGAGAGACTGGGATATCTGTAGGTTACTGGTCTGACCACACGAGGACACAGAGAGAGACTGGGATATCTGTAGGTTACTGGTCTGACCACACGAGGACACAGAGAGAGACTGGGATATCTGTAGGTTACTGGTCTGACCACACGAGGGCACAGAGAGAGACTGGGATATCTGTAGGTTACTGGTCTGACCACACGAGGGCACAGAGAGAGACTGGGATATCTGTAGGTTACTGGTCTGACCACACGAGGACACAGAGAGAGACTGGGATATCTGTAGGTTACTGGTCTGACCACACGAGGGCACAGAGAGAGACTGGGATATCTGTAGGTTACTGGTCTGACCACACGAGGACACAGAGAGAGACTGGGATATCTGTAGGTTACTGGTCTGACCACACGAGGGCACAGAGAGAGACTGGGATATCTGTAGGTTACTGGTCTGACCACACGAGGGCACAGAGAGAGACTGGGATATCTGTAGGTTACTGGTCTGACCACACGAGGACACAGAGAGAGACTGGGATATCTGTAGGTTACTGGTCTGACCACACGAGGGCACAGAGAGAGACTGGGATATCTGTAGGTTACTGGTCTGACCACACGAGGGCACAGTTATCCCACCACAGATGGCCCAGTTCAGCCATCACTGCTGTTGCCCGACCACTGAACTACTACAATATATAGAGCAGACTCTCTGCATGTATATCAACTCTCATTTAAATCTCCCTTCTTTTCACATTCCTTCATAATTCATTTATACTATTTTGTATTCTCATTACAATTTCAGCCGTGCAGTGTGACTGACCCCTTCCCCTCTTTCTGCTGATCAGATGTATATTTACATCACTGAGAAATAAGGTGGAAAGGAATATATATTTTTAAAAAAGCGAAAAAGCAAGAGTTATTTTTTTTAGAGTGATCAATGAAGCAAAAAGGAAATGGTGATTTGGGAAAAGCTCAACAAACTGACAGGGAGAGGAGCTGAAAACATCCCGAATTACGTTTATGTTTACGTCATTTAGCAGACGCTCTTATCCAGAGCGACTTACACATTGGTGAATTCACCGTGTGATAATTAAAGGTTCAATGGGATTCTAATTCAAGGTTCCCATTTCATATCCACCACCGTTTAACATTGTATTATTATTGTTGTTGTTGTTGTTGTTGACTCTGTCAGGAAACTGACTGAAAGATTTTCAACCAAGACCACAGTGATCTCCCACTTGCTCGCCCACAAGTTAACATGCAGATGTATGCAGACGATACAGTCCTTTATGTACAAAATAGACAACTAGTTGTTAACAAGTTAACATGCAGACGATAGAGCTCTTATTGAGGTAGTGCAGGTATGGACAACTAGTTGTGCAGACGATACAGCTCTGATACACGTTTTAAATGGATGACTAATTATTACCTGTATTTATGTACTTCTCTAAGAAATCCATTGATTCTTCACAACCAGCTGTTCTGGTTAATGGAGGAGAATCTGAACGCTGTGTCTAACTTCAGGTATTACATTTACATGTCAGTCATTTAGCAGACGCTCTCATCCAGAGCGACTTACAGTAGTGAATGCATACATTTCATTTCATACATATATATATATTTTTTTGTACTGGCCCCCCGTGGGAATCGAACCCACAACCCTGGCGTTGCAAACACCATGCCCTACCAACTGAGTTACAGCTATCTTGGTGTCATTTTGGACTCCAACTTGACATTTTAAGAAACATGTGAAGAAGGTGTTTAATAAACACGGTTAAAGTTTTGGATTATCCAACTTTAGGTTGATCAGACCGTTCCTTCCTCTGGAGGCCCTGCCTCCTGCACGCTGGGATCTTCTCACATCGGAGATATTACCTCACATGCTGGTCACAAGCAGGAGATATCTATTCTGAAACCAATTGAATTCACTCTACAAAACAAAACACTGAAGATTTTTTTTTATTATAATAAACCAAACAGTTACCACCATTGTCATATCATTTACAAACATAATTTAGTTAGTCTGGATAGCTTTAATAAGTTTTATGCAGATACAAGTCTTTAAGATCCTGCATGGCCTTGGCCCCTCCACCCATAAAGCACCTCCAGGGGCAGTAACCAGGGCAGTAACCAGGGGCAGTAACCAGGGCAGAAACCAGGGCAGAAACCAGGGTAACCAGGGCAGTATCCAGGGCAGTAACCAGGGCAGTAACCAGGGGTAGTAACCAGGGCAGTAACCAGGGGTAGTAACCAGGGCAGTAACCAGGGCAGTAACCAGGGCAGTAACCAGGGCAGTAACCAGGGCAGAAACCAGGGCAGAAACCAGGGCAGTAACCAGGGCAGTATCCAGGGGCAGTAACCAGGGCAGTATCCAGGGCAGTAACCAGGGCAGTAACCAGGGGCAGTAACCAGGGCAGTATCCAGGGCAGTAACCAGGGCAGTAACCAGGGGCAGTAACCAGGGCAGTAACCAGGGCAGTAACCAGGGGTAGTAACCAGGGCAGTAACCAGGGCAGTAACCAGGGCAGTATCCAGGGCAGTATCCAGGGTAGTAACCAGGGCAGTAACCAGGGCAGTAACCAGGGGTAGTAACCAGGGCAGTAACCAGGGGTAGTAACCAGGGCAGTAACCAGGGCAGTAACCAGGGCAGTAACCAGGGCAGTATCCAGGGCAGTAACCAGGGCAGTAACCAGGGCAGTAACCAGGGGCAGTAACCAGGGCAGTAACCAGGGCAGTAACCAGGGCAGTAACCAGGTCAGTAACCAGGGCAGTATCCAGGGCAGTAACCAGGGGCAGTAACCAGGGCAGTAACCAGGGCAGTAACCAGGGCAGTATCCAGGGCAGTAACCAGGGCAGTAACCAGGGGCAGTGTTGTCCCTTTACTGGAATGCAATGCCCATTGGACTAGAGAAGCTGCACACTGTTGAATGTATTTTTACATTTAAACTGAAAACATGGCTCAAACCCGCACAAGTGAATTATCCGTGATTCCTCATATGGAAGACGACAGTGGATGATAGTGTTGTTGTTGTCGTTAGAACGATATATTATTGGATGTGTTTGTATTTTGTATTGTTTTAGTGAGTATGTGTATTGTGACTGTTTAATTGTCCTGAGCTGCTAATTAGCATTTGGCTAACCCAGGTACATTTACATGGATGTTGCATTACTGTAATATTGATGTTGATTAATGTTCGTTGTCCCCTATAAATAAATACATAATAACCATCCATTATGAAGTCTTCATTATCTGAGGAACACCACACACACACACACACACACACACACACACACACACACACACACACACACACACACACACACACACACACACACACACACACACACACACACACACACACACACACACACACACACACACACACACACACACACACACACACACACACACACACACACACACACACACACACACACACACACACACACACACACACACAGGCCAACACAGTCATCAAGCTGTGCCACTACACACACAGGCTAACACAGGCTAACACAGGCTAACACAGTCATCAAGCTGTGCCACTACACACACAGGCTAACACAGGCTAACACAGGCTAACACAGTCATCAAGCTGTGCCACTACACACACAGGCTAACACAGGCTAACACAGGCTAACACAGTCATCAAGCTGTGCCACTACACACACAGGCTAACACAGGCTAACACAGGCTAACACAGTCATCAAGCTGTGCCACTACATCTTCAACGGTGGCTGCTGCTCCTTCCTCCCTGTTTCCTTTAATAAAAACACAGGCTAACATGATTCCTATTCCTGACTACTGAATACACACTATGTTCCTTTGAACTTTAAAAACACAGGCTAACATGATTCCTATTCCTGACTACTGAATACACACTATGTTCCTTTGAACTTGGATAAATAAAAACCCTTTTTGATACACTCTGAAATATTGCCATTTTGAGATGGACACCAACAAAAAAATAAACATTGGTCTGTGTTGTTCTGTCTCTAACATCGTCGGCATAAATACATTTACATAAACCACACGGTGATTGACAAAGCCTAAGTGAATTGCTATTGATTGTGTATACAGAACCTCTCTTCCTATGTACGGCATCGTGCTTATCGACTTGATTCCAATGGCCTTAATAATTCCTAGTGAGCTAATTACCCAAATCAGCCAGCCTGTCTATAATAAGGGCATTTTTCCCAAGAGGGCTGTGAGAGATGACTTTATCTCAGCGCGGTATTTACCCCCCCGGGGGGGGGGGGGGCCTGCAGCTGTAACAGACTGGAGAAACCGGTCCGCTGAGAATCTCAGGGAGAAACTGGGTTGAAACACCCGACGACGCTTTGATCTAGAGATTTAGGAGAGAAGCTGTTTGTGGCGAAGACGCCATATTTAAACCCGTCGTCAAACAGGAAGTCGAGGTCAGCGGCTTCGTTAGAAAACAGGCTCATGACCACAAACAGTTTGTTCGCACTAAATTCTACGTAAAAGGTGAACGCATTGTGAGCGATCAGTATATTTAGGTAGGAAACGTTGTAATTTAACTCAATAGATATCTGCTTGAATATGAAATAATACATTAAATATCTGAGAATAGAAACAGTTTGGGAAGAGATAAAAATGAAAGTACATAAAGAACTGAATTTGAACCAAAGTTGGATAGTACAACTTTCAATAGGCTGATACCAGGTACCCCTCCTCCTACATAGAAACTACTGTCTAGCATATTGTCTTCAGCAGGTGACCAGGTATCCCTCCTCCTACATAGAAACTACTGTCTAGCATATTGTCTTCAGCAGGTGACCAGGTATCCCTCCTCCCCATAGAAACTACTGTCTAGCATATTGTCTTCAGCAGGTGACCAGGTATCCCTCCTCCTACATAGAAACTACTGTCTAGCATATTGTCTTCAGCAGGTGACCAGGTATCCCTCCTCCTACATAGAAACTACTGTCTAGCATATTGTCTTCAGCAGGTGACCAGGTATCCCTCCTCCTACATAGAAACTACTGTCTAGCATATTGTCTTCAGCAGGTGACCAGGTATCCCTCCTCCCCATAGAAACTACTGTCTAGCATATTGTCTTCACCAGGTGACCAGGTATCCCTCCTCCCCATAGAAACTACTGTCTATGCATATTGTCTTCAGCAGGTGACCAGGTATCCCTCCTCCTCATAGAAACTACTGTCTAGCATATTGTCTTCAGCAGGTGACCAGGTATCCCTCCTCCTCATAGAAACTACTGTCTAGCATATTGTCTTCACCAGGTGACCAGGTATCCCTCCTCCCCATAGAAACTAGTGTCTAGCATATTGTCTTCAGCAGGTGACCAGGTATCCCTCCTCCCCATAGAAACTACTGTCTAGCATATTGTCTTCACCAGGTGACCAGGTATCCCTCCTCCTCATAGAAACTACTGTCTAGCATATTGTCTTCAGCAGGTGACCAGGTGACCAGGTATCCCTCCTCCTACATAGAAACTACTGTCTAGCATATTGTCTTCAGCAGGTGACCAGGTATCCCTCCTCCTCATAGAAACTACTGTCTAGCATATTGTCTTCAGCAGGTGACCAGGTATCCCTCCTCCTACATAGAAACTACTGTCTAGCATATTGTCTTCAGCAGGTGACCAGGTATCCCTCCTCCTCATAGAAACTACTGTCTAGCATATTGTCTTCAGCAGGTGACCAGGTGACCAGGTACCCCTCCTCCTACATAGAAACTACTGTCTAGCATATTGTCTTCACCAGGTGACCAGGTATCCCTCCTCCTACATAGAAACTACTGTCTAGCATATTGTCTTCAGCAGGTGACCAGGTATCCCTCCTCCTACATAGAAACTACTGTCTAGCATATTGTCTTCAGCAGGTGACCAGGTGACCAGGTATCCCTCCTCCTACATAGAAACTACTGTCTAGCATATTGTCTTCAGCAGGTGACCAGGTATCCCTCCTCCTCATAGAAACTACTGTCTAGCATATTGTCTTCAGCAGGTGGCCAGGTATCCCTCCTCCTACATAGAAACTACTGTCTATGCATATTGTCTTCAGCAGGTGACCAGGTATCCCTCCTCCTCATAGAAACTACTGTCTAGCATATTGTCTTCAGCAGGTGACCAGGTATCCCTCCTCCTACATAGAAACTACTGTCTAGCATATTGTCTTCAGCAGGTGACCAGGTATCCCTCCTCCCCATAGAAACTACTGTCTAGCATATTGTCTTCACCAGGTGACCAGGTATCCCTCCTCCTACATAGAAACTACTGTCTAGCATATTGTCTTCAGCAGGTGACCAGGTGACCAGGTATCCCTCCTCCTCATAGAAACTACTGTCTAGCATATTGTCTTCAGCAGGTGACCAGGTATCCCTCCTCCTACATAGAAACTACTGTCTAGCATATTGTCTTCAGCAGGTGACCAGGTATCCCTCCTCCTACATAGAAACTACTGTCTAGCATATTGTCTTCAGCAGGTGACCAGGTATCCCTCCTCCTCATAGAAACTACTGTCTAGCATATTGTCTTCACCAGGTGACCAGGTATCCCTCCTCCTCATAGAAACTACTGTCTAGCATATTGTCTTCAGCAGGTGACCAGGTACCCCTCCTCCTACATAGAAACTACTGTCTAGCATATTGTCTTCACCAGGTGACCAGGTATCCCTCCTCCCCATAGAAACTACTGTCTAGCATATTGTCTTCAGCAGGTGACCAGGTATCCCTCCTCCTCATAGAAACTACTGTCTAGCATATTGTCTTCAGCAGGTGACCAGGTACCCCTCCTCCTACATAGAAACTACTGTCTAGCATATTGTCTTCAGCAGGTGACCAGGTGACCAGGTATCCCTCCTCCTACATAGAAACTACTGTCTAGCATATTGTCTTCAGCAGGTGACCAGGTATCCCTCCTCCTCATAGAAACTACTGTCTAGCATATTGTCTTCAGCAGGTGACCAGGTATCCCTCCTCCTACATAGAAACTACTGTCTAGCATATTGTCTTCAGCAGGTGACCAGGTATCCCTCCTCCTACATAGAAACTACTGTCTAGCATATTGTCTTCAGCAGGTGACCAGGTATCCCTCCTCCTCATAGAAACTACTGTCTAGCATATTGTCTTCAGCAGGTGACCAGGTATCCCTCCTCCTCATAGAAACTACTGTCTAGCATATTGTCTTCAGCAGGTGACCAGGTATCCCTCCTCCCCATAGAAACTACTGTCTAGCATATTGTCTTCAGCAGGTGACCAGGTATCCCTCCTCCTACATAGAAACTACTGTCTAGCATATTGTCTTCAGCAGGTGACCAGGTATCCCTCCTCCCCATAGAAACTACTGTCTAGCATATTGTCTTCACCAGGTGACCAGGTATCCCTCCTCCTACATAGAAACTACTGTCTAGCATATTGTCTTCAGCAGGTGACCAGGTATCCCTCCTCCTACATAGAAACTACTGTCTAGCATATTGTCTTCAGCAGGTGACCAGGTATCCCTCCTCCTACATAGAAACTACTGTCTAGCATATTGTCTTCAGCAGGTGACCAGGTATCCCTCCTCCTCATAGAAACTACTGTCTAGCATATTGTCTTCAGCAGGTGACCAGGTACCCCTCCTCCTACATAGAAACTACTGTCTAGCATATTGTCTTCACCAGGTGACCAGGTGACCAGGTATCCCTCCTCCTACATAGAAACTACTGTCTAGCATATTGTCTTCAGCAGGTGACCAGGTGACCAGGTATCCCTCCTCCTCATAGAAACTACTGTCTAGCATATTGTCTTCAGCAGGTGACCAGGTATCCCTCCTCCTACATAGAAACTACTGTCTAGCATATTGTCTTCAGCAGGTGACCAGGTATCCCTCCTCCTCATATAAAATGTTTGCTGTTTATATCACTGTTTATAAAACTATCCGAACTGATAATGACTGGAACAACTAGAACTGATAATGACTGGAGCAACTAGAACTGATAATGACTGGAGCAACTAGAACTGATAATGACTGGATTAAAAAATAGAACTGATAATGACTGGAGCAACTAGAACTGATAATGACTGGAGCAAATAGAACTGATAATGACTGGAGCAACTACAACTGATAATGACTGGAGCAACTAGAACCGATAATGACTGGAGCAACTAGAACTGATAATGACTGGAGCAACTAGAACTGATAATGACTGGAGCAACTAGAACTGATAATGACTGAAGCAACTAGAACTGATAATGACTGGAGCAACAAGAACCGATAATGACTGGAGCAAATAGAACTGATAATGACTGGAGCAACTAGAACTGATAATGTCTGGAGCAAATAGAACTGATAATGTCTGGAGCAACTAGAACTGATAATGACTGGAGCAACTAGAACTGATAATGTCTGGAGCAACTAGAACTGATAATGACTGGAGCAACTAGAACTGATAATGTCTGGAGCAACTAGAACTGATAATGTCTGGAACAAATAGAACTGATAATGTCTGGAGCAACTAGAACTGATAATGTCTGGAGCAACTAGAACTGATAATGACTGGAGCAACTAGAACTGATAATGTCTGGAGCAACTAGAACTGATAATGACTGGAGCAAACAGAACCGATAATGACTGGAGCAACTAGAACCAATAATGACTGGAGCAACTAGAACTGATAATGACTGGAGCAACTAGAACTGATAATGTCTGGAGCAACTAGAACCGATAATGACTGGAGCAACTAGAACTGATAATGACTGGAGCAACTAGAACTGATAATGTCTGGAGCAACTAGAACTGATAATGACTGGAGCAACTAGAACTGATAATGACTGGAGCAACTAGAACTGATAATGTCTGGAGCAACTACAACTGATAATGACTGAAGCAACTAGAACTGATAATGACTGGAGCAACAAGAACTGACAATGACTGGAGCAACTAGAACTGATAATGACTGGAGCAACTAGAACTGATAATGACATGAGCAAATAGAACTGATAATGTCTGGAGCAACTAGAACCGATAATGACTGGAGCAACTAGAACTGATAATGACTGGAGCAAATAGAACCGATAATGACTGGAGCAACTAGAACCGATAATGACTGGAGCAACTAGAATTGATAATGACTGGAGCAACTACAACTGATAATGTCTGGAGCAACTAGAACTGATAATGACTGGAGCAACTAGAACTGATAATGTCTGGAGCAACTAGAACTGATAATGACTGAAGCAACTAGAACTGATAATGACTGGAGCAACAAGAACTGATAATGACTGGAGCAACTGGAACTGATAATGACTGGAGCAACTAGAACTGATAATGACTGGAGCAACTAGAACTGATAATGACTGGAGCAACTAGAACTGATAATGACTGGAGCAACTAGAACCGATAATGATTGTAGCAACTACAACTGATAATGACTGGAGCAACTAGAACTGATAATGACTGGAGCAACTAGAACTGATAATGTCTGGAGCAACTAGAACTGATAATGACTGAAGCAACTAGAACTGATAATGACTGGAGCAACAAGAACTGATAATGACTGGAGCAACTAGAACTGATAATGACTGGAGCAACTAGAACTGATAATGACTGGAGCAACTAGAACTGATAATGACTGGAGCAACTAGAACCGATAATGATTGTAGCAACTACAACTGATAATGACTGGAGCAACTAGAACTGATAATGACTGGATTAACTAGAACTGATAATGACTGAACTGATAAGCACTTCGTTCTTGGTTCCAACCTGTACTGTAGGTTTAGAGAACATCACCATTTCAACAGATCTGAAACACACTGCATCTGTGTGGTACTGGTTTCAACATTACAACGATCTCAGTAACCATCTCTATGTTTTTAAAAGCATTACCTATATTTGGGACTGAAATGACCAAGAAGTATTAGATTCACTACTCAGTAGTGAGTCATTTAGCAGACTCTCTGATCCAGAGCCACTACAGTAGTGAGTCATTTAGCAGACTCTCTGATCCAGAGCCACTAACAGTAGTGAGTCATTTAGCAGACTCTCTGATCCAGAGCCACTACAGTAGTGAGTCATTTAGCAGACTCTCTGATCCAGAGCCACTACAGTAGTGAGTCATTTAGCAGACTCTCTGATCCAGAGCCACTACAGTAGTGAGTCATTTAGCAGACTCTCTGATCCAGAGCCACTACAGTAGTGAGTCATTTAGCAGACTCTCTGATCCAGAGCCACTACAGTAGGGAAGCGCCATGCTCTACCAACTGAACCACACAGGACCCACATATCTACACTCGTTCACACGACGAGGAGGCTGGTCACCTCCTGCAATGTTTCAGAGATCTTAAAGCACTACTTTCCATTTCAATTTAAAAACACTGGCAAGAGTTCAGAAAACTCAGAAGGTGGAGTTGAGCATCACTGAAACACGGAGCGTCCAAACTCTTATTGATGACATCATCCACCTTTAGATGTGCAGCAGAAGGTTTTGAACTCTATTGAACTTTAGTGTGATTATGAAGTAGGACATGAACCAGTATGGACACTAGTCTACCTCAGGACAGAGTTAAGGTAGGACATGAACCAGTATGGACACTAGTCTCCCTCAGGACAGAGTTAAGGTAGGACATGGACCAGTATGACATGGACACGTCTCCCTCAGGACAGAGTTAAGGTAGGACATGAACCAGTATGACATGGACACTAGTCTCCTTCAGGACAGAGTTAAGCTAGGACATGAACCAGTATGACATGGACACTAGTCTCCCTCAGGACAGAGTTAAGGTAGGACATGGACCAGTATGGACACTAGTCTCCCTCAGGACAGAGTTAAGGTAGGACATGAACCAGTATGACATGGACACTAGTCTCCCTCAGGACAGAGTTAAGGTAGGACATGGACCAGTATGGACACTAGTCTCCCTCAGGACAGAGTTAAGGTACGACATGAACCAGTATGACATGGACACTAGTCACCCTCAGGACAGAGTTAAGGTAGGACATGAACCAGTATGGACACTAGTCTCCCTCAGAACAGAGTTAAGGTAGGACATGAACCAGTATGACATGGACACTAGTCTCCCTCAGGACAGAGTTAAGGTAGGACATGAACCAGTATGACATGGACACGTCTCCCTCAGGACAGAGTTAAGGTAGGACATGGACCAGTATGGACACTGGTCTCCCTCAGGACAGAGTTAAGGTAGGACATGAACCAGTATGACATGGACACTAGACTCCCTCAGGACAGAGTTAAGGTAGGACATGAACCAGTATGACACTAGTCTCCCTCAGGACAGAGTTAAGGTAGGACATGGACCAGTATGGACACTAGTCTCCCTCAGGACAGAGTTAAGGTAGGACATGGACCAGTATGACATGGACACTAGTCTCCCTCAGGACAGAGTTAAGGTAGGACATGAACCAGTATGGACACTAGTCTCCCTCAGGACAGAGTTAAGGTAGGACATGGACCAGTATGACATGGACACTAGTCTCCCTCAGGACAGAGTTAAGGTAGGACATGGACCAGTATGGACACTAGTCACCCTAAGGACAGAGTTAAGGTAGGACATGGACCAGTATGGACACTGGTCTCCCTCAGGACAGAGTTAAGGTAGGACATGAACCAGTATGGACACTAGTCTCCCTCAGGACAGAGTTAAGGTAGGACATGGACCAGTATGACATGGACACTAGTCTCCCTCAGGACAGAGTTAAGGTAGGACATGAACCAGTATGGACACTGGTCTCCCTCAGGACAGAGTTAAGGTAGGACATGAACCAGTATGACATGGACACTAGTCTCCCTCAGGACAGAGTTAAGGTAGGACATGAACCAGTATGGACACTAGTCTCCCTCAGGACAGAGTTAAGGTAGGACATGAACCAGTATGACATGGACACTAGTCTCCCTCAGGACAGAGTTAAGGTAGGACATGAACCAGTATGACATGGACACTAGTCTCCCTCAGGACAGAGTTAAGGTAGGACATGAACCAGTATGGACACTGGTCTCCCTCAGGACAGAGTTAAGGTAGGACATGAACCAGTATGGACACTAGTCTCCCTCAGGACAGAGTTAAGGTAGGACATGGACCACTATGGACACTAGTCTCCCTCAGGACAGAGTTAAGGTAGGACATGGACCAGTATGACATGGACACTAGTCTCCCTCAGGACAGAGTTAAGGTAGGACATGAACCAGTATGACATGGACACTAGTCTCCCTCAGGACAGAGTTAAGGTAGGACATGAACCAGTATGACATGGACACTAGTCTCCCTCAGGACAGAGTTAAGGTAGGACATGAACCAGTATGGACACTAGTCTCCCTCAGGACAGAGTTAAGGTAGGACATGGACCAGTATGGACACTAGACTCCCTCAGGACAGAGTTAAGGTAGGACATGGACCAGTATGGACACTAGTCTCCCTCAGGACAGAGTTAAGGTAGGACATGGACCAGTATGGACACTAGTCTCCCTCAGGACAGAGTTAAGGTAGGACATGAACCAGTATGGACACTAGTCTCCCTCAGGACAGAGTTAAGGTAGGACATGAACCAGTATGGACACTGGTCTCCCTCAGGACAGAGTTAAGGTAGGACATGAACCAGTATGGACACTGGTCTCCCTCAGGACAGAGTTAAGGTAGGACATGAACCAGTATGGACACTGGTCTCCCTCAGGACAGAGTTAAGGTAGGACATGGACCAGTATGACATGGACACTAGTCTCCCTCAGGACAGAGTTAAGGTAGGACATGGACCAGTATGGACACTAGTCTCCCTCAGGACAGAGTTAAGGTAGGACATGAACCAGTATGGACACTAGTCTCCCTCAGGACAGAGTTAAGGTAGGACATGAACCAGTATGACATGGACACTAGTCTCCCTCAGGACAGAGTTAAGGTAGGACATGAACCAGTATGGACACTAGTCTCCCTCAGGACAGAGTTAAGGTAGGACATGGACCAGTATGGACACTAGTCTCCCTCAGGACAGAGTTAAGGTAGGACATGGACCAGTATGACATGGACACTAGTCTCCCTCAGGACAGAGTTAAGGTAGGACATGAACCAGTATGACATGGACACTAGTCTCCCTCAGGACAGAGTTAAGGTAGGACATGAACCAGTATGGACACTAGTCTCCCTCAGGACAGAGTTAAGGTAGGACATGAACCAGTATGCGACACTAGTCTCCCTCAGGACAGAGTTAAGGTAGGACATGGACCAGTATGACATGGACACTAGTCTCCCTCAGGACAGAGTTAAGGTAGGACATGGACCAGTATGGACACTAGTCTCCCTCAGGACAGAGTTAAGGTAGGACATGGACCAGTATGGACACTAGTCTCCCTCAGGACAGAGTTAAGGTAGGACATGAACCAGTATGACATGGACACTAGTCTCCCTCAGGACAGAGTTAAGGTAGGACATGAACCAGTATGGACACTAGACTCCCTCAGGACAGAGTTAAGGTAGGACATGGACCAGTATGACATGGACACTAGTCTCCCTCAGGACAGAGTTAAGGTAGGACATGAACCAGTATGGACACTAGTCTCCCTCAGGACAGAGTTAAGGTAGGACATGGACCAGTATGGACACTAGTCTCCCTCAGGACAGAGTTAAGGTAGGACATGGACCAGTATGGACACTAGACTCCCTCAGGACAGAGTTAAGGTAGGACATGAACCAGTATGACATGGACACTAGTCTCCCTCAGGACAGAGTTAAGGTAGGACATGGACCAGTATGGACACTAGTCTCCCTCAGGACAGAGTTAAGGTAGGACATGAACCAGTATGGACACTAGTCTCCCTCAGAACAGAGTTAAGGTAGGACATGGACCAGTATGGACACTGGTCTCCCTCAGGACAGAGTTAAGGTAGGACATGGACCAGTATGGACACTAGTCTCCCTCAGGACAGAGTTAAGGTAGGACATGGACCAGTATGGACACTAGTCTCCCTCAGGACAGAGTTAAGGTAGGACATGGACCAGTATGACATGGACACTAGTCTCCTTCAGGACAGAGTTAAGGTAGGACATGAACCAGTATGACATGGACACTAGTCTCCCTCAGGACAGAGTTAAGGTAGGACATGAACCAGTATGGACACTAGTCTCCCTCAGGACAGAGTTAAGGTAGGACATGGACCAGTATGGACACTAGTCACCCTAAGGACAGAGTTAAGGTAGGACATGGACCAGTATGTGGACACTAGTCTCCCTCAGGACAGAGTTAAGGTAGGACATGAACCAGTATGGACACTAGTCTCCCTCAGGACAGAGTTAAGGTAGGACATGGACCAGTATGCGACACTAGTCTCCCTCAGGACAGAGTTAAGGTAGGACATGAACCAGTATGACATGGACACTAGTCTCCCTCAGGACAGAGTTAAGGTAGGACATGAACCAGTATGGACACTAGACTCCCTCAGGACAGAGTTAAGGTAGGACATGGACCAGTATGACATGGACACTAGTCTCCCCTCAGGACAGAGTTAAGGTAGGACATGAACCAGTATGGACACTAGTCTCCCTCAGGACAGAGTTAAGGTAGGACATGGACCAGTATGGACACTAGTCTCCCTCAGGACAGAGTTAAGGTAGGACATGGACCAGTATGGACACTAGACTCCCCTCAGGACAGAGTTAAGGTAGGACATGGACCAGTATGACATGGACACTAGTCTCCCTCAGGACAGAGTTAAGGTAGGACATGAACCAGTATGACAGACACTAGTCTCCCTCAGGACAGAGTTAAGGTAGGACATGAACCAGTATGACATGACACTAGTCTCCCTCAGGACAGAGTTAAGGTAGGACATGGACCAGTATGCGACACTAGACTCCCTCAGGACAGAGTTAAGGTAGGACATGAACCAGTATGCGACACTAGTCTCCCTCAGGACAGAGTTAAGGTAGGACATGAACCAGTATGGACACTAGTCTCCCTCAGGACAGAGTTAAGGTAGGACATGGACCAGTATGATGACACTAGTCTCCCTCAGGACAGAGTTAAGGTAGGACATGAACCAGTATGGACACTAGTCTCCCTCAGGACAGAGTTAAGGTAGGACATGGACCAGTATGCGACACTAGTCTCCCTCAGGACAGAGTTAAGGTAGGACATGAACCAGTATGGACACTAGTCTCCCTCAGGACAGAGTTAAGGTAGGACATGAACCAGTATGACTGGACACTAGTCTCCCTCAGGACAGAGTTAAGGTAGGACATGGACCAGTATGACTGACACTAGTCTCCCTCAGGACAGAGTTAAGGTAGGACATGAACCAGTATGGACACTAGTCTCCCTCAGGACAGAGTTAAGGTAGGACATGAACCAGTATGACATGGACACTAGTCTCCCTCAGGACAGAGTTAAGGTAGGACATGGACCAGTATGGACACTAGTCTCCCCTCAGGACAGAGTTAAGGTAGGACATGAACCAGTATGGACACTAGTCTCCCTCAGGACAGAGTTAAGGTAGGACATGGACCAGTATGACATGGACACTAGTCTCCTTCAGGACAGAGTTAAGGTAGGACATGAACCAGTATGACTGGACACTAGTCTCCCTCAGGACAGAGTTAAGGTAGGACATGGACCAGTATGGACACTAGTCTCCCTCAGGACAGAGTTAAGGTAGGACATGAACCAGTATGGACACTGGTCTCCCTCAGGACAGAGTTAAGGTAGGACATGGACCAGTATGACATGGACACTAGTCTCCCTCAGGACAGAGTTAAGGTAGGACATGAACCAGTATGATGACACTAGTCTCCCTCAGGACAGAGTTAAGGTAGGACATGGACCAGTATGGACACTAGACTCCCCTCAGGACAGAGTTAAGGTAGGACATGGACCAGTATGATGGACACTAGTCTCCCTCAGGACAGAGTTAAGGTAGGACATGAACCAGTATGGACACTAGTCTCCCTCAGGACAGAGTTAAGGTAGGACATGGACCAGTATGGACACTAGTCTCCCTCAGGACAGAGTTAAGGTAGGACATGGACCAGTATGAAATGGACACTAGACTCCCTCAGGACAGAGTTAAGGTAGGACATGGACCAGTATGACATGGACACTAGTCTCCCTCAGGACAGAGTTAAGGTAGGACATGGACCAGTATGGACACTAGTCTCCCTCAGGACAGAGTTAAGGTAGGACATGAACCAGTATGACTGACACTAGTCTCCCTCAGGACAGAGTTAAGGTAGGACATGGACCAGTATGGACACTAGTCTCCCTCAGGACAGAGTTAAGGTAGGACATGGACCAGTATGGACACTAGTCTCCCTCAGGACAGAGTTAAGGTAGGACATGGACCAGTATGGACACTAGTCTCCCTCAGGACAGAGTTAAGGTAGGACATGGACCAGTATGACATGGACACTAGTCTCCTTCAGGACAGAGTTAAGGTAGGACATGAACCAGTATGACATGGACACTAGTCTCCCTCAGGACAGAGTTAAGGTAGGACATGAACCAGTATGGACACTAGTCTCCCTCAGGACAGAGTTAAGGTAGGACATGGACCAGTATGGACACTAGTCACCCTAAGGACAGAGTTAAGGTAGGACATGGACCAGTATGACATGGACACTAGTCTCCCTCAGGACAGAGTTAAGGTAGGACATGAACCAGTATGGACACTAGTCTCCCTCAGGACAGAGTTAAGGTAGGACATGGACCAGTATGGACACTAGTCTCCCTCAGGACAGAGTTAAGGTAGGACATGGACCAGTATGACATGGACACTAGTCTCCCTCAGGACAGAGTTAAGGTAGGACATGAACCAGTATGGACACTAGACTCCCCTCAGGACAGAGTTAAGGTAGGACATGGACCAGTATGTGGACACTAGTCTCCCTCAGGACAGAGTTAAGGTAGGACATGAACCAGTATGGACACTAGTCTCCCTCAGGACAGAGTTAAGGTAGGACATGGACCAGTATGGACACTGGTCTCCCTCAGGACAGAGTTAAGGTAGGACATGGACCAGTATGGACACTAGACTCCCTCAGGACAGAGTTAAGGTAGGACATGGACCAGTATGACTGGACACTGGTCTCCCTCAGGACAGAGTTAAGGTAGGACATGAACCAGTATGGACACTGGTCTCCCTCAGGACAGAGTTAAGGTAGGACATGGACCAGTATGACATGGACACTGGTCTCCCTCAGGACAGAGTTAAGGTAGGACATGGACCAGTATGGACACTGGACTCCCTCAGGACAGAGTTAAGGTAGGACATGGACCAGTATGGACACTAGTCTCCCTCAGGACAGAGTTAAGGTAGGACATGGACCAGTATGCAGACACTAGTCTCCCTCAGGACAGAGTTAAGGTAGGACATGAACCAGTATGACTGACACTAGTCTCCCTCAGGACAGAGTTAAGGTAGGACATGAACCAGTATGGACACTAGTCTCCCTCAGGACAGAGTTAAGGTAGGACATGAACCAGTATGGACACTAGTCTCCCTCAGGACAGAGTTAAGGTAGGACATGGACCAGTATGGACACTAGTCTCCCTCAGGACAGAGTTAAGGTAGGACATGGACCAGTATGGACACTAGTCTCCCTCAGGACAGAGTTAAGGTAGGACATGAACCAGTATGGACACTAGTCTCCCTCAGGACAGAGTTAAGGTAGGACATGGACCACTATGGACACTAGTCTCCCTCAGGACAGAGTTAAGGTAGGACATGGACCAGTATGGACACTAGTCTCCCTCAGGACAGAGTTAAGGCTGTTTATTGATGTTGAGAGGCCTGGTGATCGTTATGTCCAGGTGCAGCTGAACCAAGGCATTACCATACATACATTACCGTTCTCCTCCGTACATTCAGTACATTATCCTCCGTTTTCATAACACATCATGCTCTGAGTGATTTCAGCCTAATTCTAGGTAACTTTTATTTATGTATATGAATAATTAAATAACTTTTTAAAATAAGCCTCAATCCTGCATTGATGGAAAATACCATTAATATTTTAGAATCTTAGTGAGACATGGTTTAACATGTGTCCTGTCCAGATCATTTAAAGTCCATTTCTGTGACAGTCCAGACCATGTCACTTTAAACGCGCATCTCAATGACCACATCTTGATTCCAGCTCTACCGCTTCTCTGCCATCTCTAAACTAGGTACTAGGACACGTCACTAGTCACAATTAGAGTTCTTCTGTATACCCCTGCTCACTGTGAGACAGTCACCGTCAATTAGGAGACGAGATGAGTCTCACTGAGAGACAGTCACCGTCAATTAGTGGACAAGACGAGTCTCACCATGAGACAGTCACCATCAATTAGATGAGTCTCACTGAGAGACAGTCAACGTCAATTAGGAGACGAGACGAGTCTCATCGTGAGACAGCCACCATCAATTAGTAGACAAGACGAGTCTCACTGTGAGACAGTCACCATCAATTAGGAGACGAGACGAGTCTCATCGTGAGACAGTCACCATCAATTAGTAGACGAGACGAGTCTCACTGTGAGACAGTCACCATCAATTAGTAGACAAGACGAGTCTCACCATGAGACAGTCACCATCAATTAGATGAGTCTCACTGAGAGACAGTCAACGTCAATTAGGAGACGAGACGAGTCTCATCGTGAGACAGCCACCATCAATTAGTAGACAAGACGAGTCTCACTGTGAGACAGTCACCATCAATTAGTAGACAAGACGAGTCTCACTGTGAGACAGTCAACGTCAATTAGTAGACAAGACGAGTCTCATCGTGAGACAGTCACCATCAATTAGGAGACGAGACGAGTCTCACTGTGAGACAGCCACCATCAATTAGTAGACAAGACGAGTCTCACTGTGAGACAGTCAACGTCAATTAGTAGACAAGACGAGTCTCATCGTGAGACAGTCACCATCAATTAGGAGACGAGACGAGTCTCACTGAGAGACAGTCACCATCAATTAGGAGACGAGACGAGTCTCATCGTGATATTGCTCACCATGTTCCAGTCATATTGCTCACCATGTTCCAGTCATATTGCTCACCATGTTCCAGTCATATTGCTCACCATGTTCCAGTCATATTGCTCACCATGTTCCAGTCATATTGCTCACCATGTCCCAGTCATAATGCTCACCATGTTCCAGTCATAATGCTCACCATGTTCCAGTCATATTGCTCACCATGTTCCAGTCATATTGCTCACCATGTCCCAGTCATATTGCTCACCATGTTCCAGTCATATTGCTCACCATGTCCCAGTCATATTGCTCACCATGTCCCAGTCATATTGCTCACCATGTTCCAGTCATATTGCTCACCATGTTCCAGTCATATTGCTCACCATGTTCCAGTCATAATGCTCACCATGTTCCAGTCATATTGCTCACCATGTTCCAGTCATATTGCTCACCATGTCCCAGTCATATTGCTCACCATGTTCCAGTCATATTGCTCACCATGTTCCAGTCATATTGCTCACCATGTTCCAGTCATATTGCTCACCATGTCCCAGTCATATTGCTCACCATGTTCCAGTCATATTGCTCACCATGTCCCAGTCATATTGCTCACCATGTCCCAGTCATATTGCTCACCATGTTCCAGTCATATTGCTCACCATGTTCCAGTCATAATGCTCACCATGTTCCAGTCATATTGCTCACCATGTTCCAGTCATATTGCTCACCATGTTCCAGTCATGTTGCTCACCATGTCCCAGTCATATTGCTCACCATGTCCCAGTCATATTGCTCACCATGTTCCAGTCATATTGCTCACCATGTTCCAGTCATATTGCTCACCATGTTCCAGTCATATTGCTCACCATGTTCCAGTCATAATGCTCACCATGTTCCAGTCATATTGCTCACCATGTCCCAGTCATATTGCTCACCATGTTCCAGTCATATTGCTCACCATGTTCCAGTCATATTGCTCACCATGTTCCAGTCATATTGCTCACCATGTTCCAGTCATATTGCTCACCATGTTCCAGTCATATTGCTCACCATGTCCCAGTCATATTGCTCACCATGTCCCAGTCATATTGCTCACCATGTTCCAGTCATATTGCTCACCATGTTCCAGTCATATTGCTCACCATGTTCCAGTCATATTGCTCACCATGTTCCAGTCATATTGCTCACCATGTCCCAGTCATGTTGCTCACCATGTTCCAGTCATATTGCTCACCATGTCCCAGTCATATTGCTCACCATGTTCCAGTCATATTGCTCACCATGTCCCAGTCATATTGCTCACCATGTCCCAGTCATGTTGCTCACCATGTCCCAGTCATGTTGCTCACCATGTTCCAGTCATGTTGCTCACCATGTTCCAGTCATATTGCTCTCATCTGCTGCAGAGAGAACAGAGAGCCGTGAGAAAATGACTTTAGAAGTAGGGAAGTAGCTGTGACGTGGTCCCAGGGTTAGAGCTGGGCTGAGTGCTCCTCTCTGTTATTAGTGTAGGGAAGTAGCTGTGACGTGGCCCCAGGGTTAGAGCTGGGCTGAGTGCTCCTCTCTGTTATTACTGTAGGGAAGTAGCTGTGACGTGGTCCCAGGGTTAGAGCTGGGCTGAGTGCTCCTCTCTGTTATTAGTGTAGGGAAGTAGCTGTGATGTGGTCCCAGGGTTAGAGCTGGGCTGAGTGCTCCTCTCTGTTATTAGTGTAGGGAAGTAGCTGTGACGTGGTCCCAGGGTTAGAGCTGGGCTGAGTGCTCCTCTCTGTTATTAGTGTAGGGAAGTAGCTGTGACGTGGTCCCAGGGTTAAAGCTGGGCTGAGTGCTCCTCTCTGTTATTAGTGTAGGGAAGTAGCTGTGACGTGGTCCCAGGGTTAGAGCTGGGCTGAGTGCTCCTCTCTGTTATTAGTGTAGGGAAGTAGCTGTGACGTGGTCCCAGGGTTAGAGCTGGGCTGAGTGCTCCTCTCTGTTATTAGTGTAGGGAAGAAGCTGTGACCACCAGCCCTCTCCCTGCC